>NC_068370.1:22553697-22853697 GCF_020536995.1 Dreissena polymorpha
TCGAATGAATCTACACGACTATCCGAAGAATGATTACTTTTCAAATTATCATTTAACTACTGAAGCGTTACGAGAATAATAGTAAGTTTACAATACACGAATGCATTAACAGTGTTCGTTTGCACAAAGATTCCTGGCATGTCTGTCGTACACATTTGCACGCCGTTTGTCATCTCAAAAAGCAAAAACATACATACACGATATAACAAATTTGGATACGTTTTTGTACCTTGGTATCTCCTAATAGCGACTTAACTCATGAGGACACATTTTCTACCGTGTGTTATGTTTTATATGCTATTACATTTTATGATAAACATTTATTTTACTTATCTTACCATCTAACCATTTAGAATAATAACAAACACGTTTGTTTAGGTGTCATGACAAGGGTATTTTAATTTCTTGAAACACACGCACTAACACTGGTTAAAAAAATTGCCTTAAACTATGAATGGCAAATAAGTGTATTTATAGACAGAACTGAGAAAAATGGATTATAACACGTGTACTCCTTAATGTCCGGAACCAATGCCCCTTTCTATCTCAAGTCATCCGTCTGCTCTCATAAAACGTAATGAAACATGTAACACATACTATTGACCTTTACACAAACAGAGCATACATAAATAAAACGATTTCAGTTACGTCTTCGCACTACCCTGCTTGCCTGTCGAATGACCGAACCTACAAATCTGTGCGCGAGGAAATTTTGATAGCCGCACCATTGAATATGCAACACCTTAAAAACCTGTATAGCCAGTTTTTTTGAATCACATAAATATATTTATCTTAAGAAAAATAATTAATACAGTTCACGTTTGGATATGTTCCTATATATTTTGACTTTTCCAAAAACGAAACGACTTGGAACATGTCGATAATATTTGTACCGTTTGTTATCTACCAAACAACCTTACACGTACACAACAAAACAACAAATGACCAAAGACAGTACACATTGAGATCCACATTGGTATCGTTTGTTCTCTTAAAATATGTAGCCGTCCAATATCCGTGTTAAATTTACGCCGTAATACATATACTAAACTCAGATACACATTTATACAGGTCCGTGTACCATTTGTTTCTTTGTACAAGTGCAGTGATTCATTGTGCATTCATTAGGTATGCTAAATACCCGAATGTCATCTACTTAGTCATTAATAAAATTCTATGCAAATTAAGATACATTCGTAGTCGGCATTATCACCGCCGTGAAATACTTATGTTGCATGCTATAACATATTGGGAAACATAAACATAGGTTTACCATTTGTCTCTTACGTTGACACCCCGATATAGTTTTCAGCGGTTAATTTGCGGTTCATATTGCTTAAATTAAGTACACGCTTAGCCTGACAATCTGAAATATGGACATCCGTGTATTGTAGTCGTCTAAAATATACGACGACTCCTCTCGCAAACCATGCGTCTGATGAATGCCAATACTCCATCTAGCGTGTCTCATACCTCAGCTGAATGAGTCATCCGCTTCCAGTACCGAACAACTCCAATGTACAATGCTTGGAAAAATGTCCATCGATCGCCGTTCTATAGAAACGTTGTCTGCAGACAGTGTTTATTTTTGCGCCTCGCTGTAATATATATTAATCTCGGAAAAAGATATCGCTATATAAAAGCTATTATTCGTCTTCTGATTGTCAAAAAATATATTTCTCTGTCCGGGGAAAATACCGCCTGTCAAAGGAATTGAATTCATTATTGAACCAGTTTTACTGTCTGAGCTACAATGACTTTTCAGTAAGGCTATAAACAACGTCTGCGGTTACCATAAACGTGACGCATACACAATTGAAACGCAAGTTTGTTTTCTTTCGAGACACATGGTAAAACACGTGTATATTTATAGTTTTTCTTAAAAACAATATCGAAAATCTTGCTGTTAAACGAAATCAGGGAATAAAATCAAAGCGTGTAAAAGGTATACAAATTCCTTCTTACTCGGCACATTACAATATAGACCGTAATTTACAAGAATCTTCTGTTCTGCGAATCGGGTACTTATCAAGCAAGGGAAACGTCGTTCAAGTTTGAGGTTAACAGGTGAAAGATCAAGGCCAAAGAAGCCTGTTACAGGACATTAAAAAGGTACAGTAGTCATTTGAAGTTCCGTACACACCCATAAAAACGCCCCGTACGAAGTTAAACGTCTTTCAATTATAATTAAGCACCAGCTGAGCATTCGACTCTAAATTCCATCATGATGTGATAGATTATGGTACGGGTCACAATAAATTGATTTCAACCATTATCATTAAATACAGTTAGAAACGGTGTCTAAATCAGTCCCAACTAATTTATGCAACTCGATATTGATATTGCTGGCTGAATCATAACTGTAGAGGATAAACAACGTGATAGATCAGGCAATTGATTGGTATTTATTTTAAACGAACTCGTCTTGTTAATGTTTACTTCCGCCGGCTTTCATGAAAGAAGCTCATTCTAAACATGTATTGATTATTTTTTTTATTTAATTAAATAGCTGTTTGACCTTTATTATTTCATATCTTTAATACATTTCTTTCTCATATGACGAGCGTGTTAAGCCTTAATCTGACGTTGGTAGTAAATCGGCCTGCTTACAACAATACAGGAAAGGTCGACTGTAAATTACATCCAGGCCTAACTTAACCAAGAAAAAGAAAACAAGTGTAAAATGCTTTATTCTGCGATTTAAACGATAAATCGATGATGTAAAAACCGTGTGTAAATCAGAGCATACTAATAGATATTTTGGAGTTTATATATATTGTCCAGTACTTGTATTTTATTTATTATCAACTAAGTGTTCAACTTGCGCTCAATCGGTGCGAGCCCTATTATGCACCAATAATCAAATAGTCATGGTAACAGATGTCTACGTTTTTCATATTGTGTGATGTCATGTCGTATTAAGGGTGCTGTATTATATTAGCTATTGTGTTTCGATATTCCTATATTGTCCATAAGTAATGAAGTAGCTAAGGCCAAACAATAGGGTGATGTTTGTAGTAACCAGAACAATCCTACCTTTTCACGATACTCTAAATTATGACCAGAGTTCAGAAATTAGTTTAAGCGTTTTGAAGCTGATGTGATATTACTTTTTTCAAATTCAAGATGATTCTTTTTCCATTTTCATTTACACAGTGTCTGCATAGCCATAATAACATCCACCAATAGTTAAAAACAATGAAACATAATGTTCATCATAAGAGGAGGACCTTTCATATTTAACTATATATCGATAAAGAAAACTTTAACTGTTCAGGTCTAACTATTGGGTATCCGTCCTGTATCATTATTCTACTGATATCTGCGTGAAAGATGTACTTGATTAGAGGAGTGTGACATCTGAATAAATCAGTATAAACATAATTGCACGAAACAAGCTCTTAGAACCGATAAGCCGTTTTCCGCCAACTTCGCTGTAACTGAGATTCATAATTTATCAGGGACAGTTTTAAGTATCAGTTTTTACGTTAACTTTGCTGTGAAATTACATTAAGAAATTACATTAAGATATAAAAATAAATTTGAACTCGCAGTTGCTATTGTTCACTCATTTACCGAGACGAACTAGTAAATTACTGTCATAAATTTACAATCCCAAACTATGCATATATCTGCATCGTAAGAATGGCAAATAATTACAAATAGACTTCTTTAGTCAAATATTTGTATTCATTTCGCATGTGTTTGTTTTGAAAAACTGTTAAGTTTTTTATTGTTATAATTATTAACCGACATTTGTGTTGGACCTCAAACGACTGCGATTGAACTTTCTTCATGTGATTTTAGAAAGCATACGACGTTTATGTTCTAAATTGTATTAAACGTGTCCATCAAGAGGCGCCGTTGCTGGTGTTATAAGTCATATTGATCAAGTCAAATCACACCGTGTCAGTTAATTGTAACGACATCTTTAATGCTTCTACTCGGTAGCTAAGACACATTGGCTTAATCTTTCATGATAGTGTCATCATGAATAATTGATAGTGCAGTTTGCATACAAATCCTGAGGGTTAAGAAGTATCAAGTATAAAGCGTTTTCTGATACGGATGTAAATGAATTGTCTACTTTTGCCCTGCAGGGAGTTATTCTTGCCAATACGTAATCAAATTTGGAATATGACCTGAAAGTTATGACATGAATTTTTGCAACCTCAGCAATGTTATAAAGCAGCATATTTGTTACGCAGATGTTTAAAATGTGAGCTTTATATGTCTGTTAACTACTCGAATGCCAACACATATAATTATAATGAACACAAATTAGCACACAGTAAATACTTTGTAAACTGTATTTATGAAGCACATGCGCAGAAAAATACATGTTGCCGCGTGAAATGTCTATGAAATGTTTTGACAAAGTTTAGATACGGGTAAACATATTATATAAGAGCATTTAATTTCAAAATCAAGTTTTATTCTTTGTATCACTACATTATACATATTTATTGATATTCCGACATAGAACAATACGTGTTTCTGTGGATTGCAATATTCATAAACATAGTTTATAATTATACTTCTGTTGTCAGCGTGTAATGAAACAATGAAACAACTTCAAATGCAAGCAAAACAAAACAGCTACAAAAAAAACACAACACAACACAATCAACTGGATTAGCAGCATGTAGCTAATAAATTTAGCAGTACATATCGATTATTGATATTTGATGTTTATCATTTTAACTCCAATAACATACCATTTGTAGAGGTTTTCCACAACATTTTTTCAACAATTTAATACTTTGGTAAATTTACTAGTGTAACTCTATTTTATTGATATGTTTTCGCAACTTTGGTAAAACATACTTACACAACCAATTTAAAATGGTTGAAAACAATTTAAAATGGTTGAAATCGGTCAATGAACATTCTATGGCAACATCAGGAGAAAACGTTTCAAACAATTGACAAAAAAATTACACTTCCAAACATTCAATTCTTCGAAATGCAGACAAAATCATTCGTTGCAATTAGGATCTCTTGTAAGCAAAATGCACATTTGTATAAGAAAGCACGCCTCCGAAAAAGAAAACCGCAATACAGAATTGCGTTTGAAATCGATACACTTAAGACGAAATATAATTAGATCAACGTCTGTAGTAAACATTTCTATGACGGCAATAAATTTCTTCTGTTATGTTATTCAAGACAGAAAATCCATGTTTAAAATTTGAACGTTTAAAGATTAGTCAGCATATTGTAAAGTAAATGACAACCGTTGCTAAGTTGTAATGAAAAAGATAAAGCACGATAAATATGTGATATTTGTTTTCTTAGATTATTGACAGGCGTAACACATACATTTGATAAATATGATTCCTTCATCAGTACTGACTGAAATATATCGAAGACCTTTGTTGATTATTACCATTCTGTGATCTACGCTTAGAGCGGTGATGAAAGTCTAAGTATTGTATTTTATTGTATTATTACAAGAACCAAAATTTAAAGACCTTATCAATTTACTATCACGATTTGGCAGAAATATTATACGGTAAGCATATTTGAGAAATAGTTATACGCGTACAGTGTGAAGTAAATGATAATGCCATAGTTATAGATTATGTTTTTTTTAATTCACGCGGCTTGTTGTCTGGCACACATTTTACGAATCACACAGGTCCTGTCTCATATACCACAGTCGACTTCCGCGAAAAGTAGACATGTAATTTAGTTAGTTCTAACTCATAGCTGTGGACTGAACTCGGAGTGGTTAAGTGTGTGTCAATACGCAACCGAAATATGATGGATACCTAGACGATCTCTTGAAATTGTCGCTATGCCAAAGGCACCATTCAACAAATGATGGTAAAAAATACACACATTATTCATTAACAATAACAAGAATTGCAAGAAACGACTGACACGTACTGACTCTACAATAGATACTAGTACGTTTCGAAGTTACAACATTTGTAAAACGTTAGCAAATATTAAACTAAGGCGTAAAAAGTTGTTTATTTCTACTGACTAGACCATTCTTAATTTTTCATGACGACCTAAATTTTGGTTGGTAGTCAATCATTTTAAGTTGAAATCGATCGAATTCGAACAAAATAACATTGAAATATAAAGACAGAAATGTTGTAAAAAGATTTTTTTCATTGAACATTTTTTATTGAAGGCAGCTTTAATCGTGAGTAGTAAAATTATGTGAAAGGAAATAACGTTTGACGGACCTCTCTACCCTATTTGTCGGAGAAATTTGTGCAAACACACAACTTATTGTTAATACTGTTCCAGTATTCTTTGAATTTTAGCAGACACAGCATTGCTAAAAAGGATCTGAATTGTAAACCCTATGTGTTTGATTATGTTATTGTGAAATGAAAACAGCAACAACAGTTTTGCAATACGTGAACATCAGTATTTGCATAACCCGTGCTTCATTTGCCGTTATGTATAAAATGGAATTAATCTCTAAATTTAGAAAGGAGAATTGACCTTCAAGTTAACTTTTTTCAGGTGTTCGGGACGAACAGATAGTCTAAGTAGTCTAACACGTGTTTCTAGATAGATTTAAAACATATTTTGGAATTTTAGAAGCCTTTCATTGAATGCTTTAAACTGATAAATGTAAACATCAGAATTAAAGAGCTACAGTACAGAATTAAGACATACAGTTTGTCAACCAGTTCCGGATCATGAGCAGTTCCGATTAATTTCTATTTAATTTTCAATAATCACCCATTAATCCCCCATTAAAAACTAAATGCTTAGTGACCACGGTAAACTTAAGGTAAAGGAATAAATTAAAGTCTCTATAACGCTCAAAATCAACGAAGTATTTCGTAAAATAAAGTTAACACCTAAACAATCAGTGTCC
Source organism: Dreissena polymorpha (assembly GCF_020536995.1). Lineage (NCBI taxonomy): Eukaryota > Metazoa > Mollusca > Bivalvia > Myida > Dreissenidae > Dreissena > Dreissena polymorpha. Next base: position 22,560,545 of record NC_068370.1, read on the forward strand.
CCTTATAGCAAAAGCCGCAATTTCAACGCTTGATGTGGTATGATTACATAGATTTGTGTAGATACAAAATTCTCGTTTTTATTGATTTGTGACCAAAATAAAATCCATGCTTATTTCCTGCGAATATATCTATTCATACGACACACGAACACCAAAATGGTACCATGTTAAAACCATAATAAAAACGAGCATTTTGTATCCACAAACATCTATTTTACCAGACCACATCTGGTGTTGAAATTTCGGCAATTGCCATAACGAACAATGATTTTTAATTGTTTAGCTTTATTTTACTAAATATTGTACGAAATTTTCGTTGATTTTGAGTTGTAATATTACTTTAACAAAGTTTTAGCAAGAAAGCTTTTGTATTATGCTTACAGTGGGGATAAATGCAGCAAAAAGTTAAGCGGAACTGATTGAATGAGTTATGTTTTGAAATGTGCATATGGATATTGAAGGCTTTATTATTTTCAAATAAACTTTTTGCTGATTAAAAACAAATGCCATGGCAATGTTTTGAAATACTAATTTTGTAAGCTTTGTACAAAATAAATTGAACCCTTTATTTTTAAATCCTCTCTTATTGACACTAAATCCCGAAATAAATTATTGTTGTCAAAATAATTAACGTTTTTTGACGGGTTATTCTAAACTGGTTGACTGACTGTAAACAGGAGAACAAATTAGGGCACCTCGGCTTGAACCAGTGATCTTTTATCCAAACATTATTGCCTTGACCGCTCGGCAATATCAGCAATCCACGATTGTTTACTACGAAATACAACGAAAAGAGAAGCACTCCGCATTATCACATCGTTTTACGTTCGCAACGCTTTAAAAGTTTATAAATTTCTATTGATTATTACTGATACAAACTATTTGCAGTTACTGTAGTATTATTTCACTCCCATATGTATAGTGTACTTTGATGTTTTCGATATGTGAACAAAATGTATAATTGTATTTATTAATTTGTGAACATGTGCCTTTAATGCGTGACACAAGTACTGGTTTCAATTTCAGGGAACACGCTCGTATCGACAAAACACGCGTTTTAACGCATTAGCTGCATTTACAGAACAATTATCGGACAGTTAAGGGCAATTTTGTTCGCATTTAATGAGGCATCAACCATTATGCGGTGGTTTCCCTCGTCTTCCACTGTGGCTGACTTCGATCTAATGAGGGGTTTTGAAACTAGGGTTTCATCGTGTTCAGCGGAACGTGCATTACTTTAACATTTTACACGTTATTATTAATTCACATCTATGCGGTGCGTTCTATTCAAATTGGTAAAATGACGATATATTATAAAATGATATAAAGAAATTAATGGGCTTAACTTAATTACACAATTTCACGCTTTAAAATAATATTAATATGTGCAAATACATATGGAGTCCGTCTCTTAAACAAATTGATGTCCATTATCTTTCACTTTATGATATCGATATATAAATACTACAACAAAACAAACGGGTCAAAGGGAAATATTCTGTATAACGTTTGTTTACATTTAACGTAGAATAACTGTATTTTTTTACTTTATCGGGAAATCTTTGTGAGTTCTTAATTCATGAATGGATTTTCAAACCGCTGTATATATCAATGTTGGTTCTCCCAAAAGTTACGTTATGGCAACATGAGTTTGACGGTTGATGACAAAACAAGTTCGAACTTTCAACGTAAAATTATGTCCAATATTGCCATTAGCATGACTGTCACGTGGTATTATGGTTTCGCGGTAATCAGTCGCATATCAATAGCATTTGTGATTTATTAGTTTTAAATGACATGGCAAAATTCTTTAAACATTTTCAAAGATTCTATTATACTTCATTTAATAAACCATAATGCTGATAATTTTCTGCTTATCTTAGCTTTATTTAATGTGTCAATGTCGCTTTTTTGCAGTAATAAAAACTACAAAATGTACCTGAAGTTAACGAACAACTTTACCAAAATTGGAAGCCATATGTTTGCTGTTCAATATAACAACATAGTACATTTAACATATTAATTCGTGTTATCGTCAAATTTCAGGAAAGGCTTAACTCCCATAATAAAATCTATTTGCAGAGGAAGCGTTTGTGTATTTAATTGAATCCTCTCTACTATCAGGCAGACCATAAAAGTCACACAATTATAAAATTTGATCAGTGCGCAGAATTGCCTTGCCAATCGCACATCACACTCAATATTTCTTTCGTGAGTCATACATCAATTGTGACTTGTAATTATAGGCAAATCGATGGTTTACGTGCGTAGCAGGATAGTGTCACTAACTTAGAAGGCCTTTTCACAGCGACATTGTGAGACAGATATACCTTCCTTGATAGCATGGCTGTAAAAAGACACCAATATTGAACACTAATCATTAATGTCTTTATGTATCACTAATTCAAAGAAGTGATGTGCATATTAATTTATACTGTCATCAAACATACGGAAATGCTTTAAATAATGTTTTATATAATACAGTTTGATCAAATATTAAAATGATGAACTGTACGATAACGAATTTATATAGCAAGACCCAGTTCTCTAAAAAAGTACAGTGCGCGTGTTAAGCAATAATATCATAAGCCCAATCTATTTTTTGGAATGAAATATTATTTCTTTAGTCTAAATAAAACGCAGTGTCCCAATAGAGTATGATACTTGTGAAAGAACAATTGGCATTGGATAATGTGAGAGATAGTTACGTCGTCAACCAATTGTTATACGAGATAGATTCTAATTAGGGTGACAAAGAGTCTAATTTCAATTATTAATTAATATTTATAATGCTTCTATGGTTTAAAACGGTGTGGTTGCTGTTGTTATTTCTAATAATGCTTTTGCGGGACATGGAGTTTAAAATACGATATGTCAGCTTGACGGTGTTTACATCAAATCAATCAGTATTATCCATGAATATTACAAATATTGCAGTGCTTTTTTAAATGCTTAGTTGGCAATCGTGATCTCACGCATGTGGCTTGAATTTACGTTAACCCGTTTAGGTTTATTTATGAGTATTGAAAGAACACATATAGAACTGTGCATTACGTCCACAATATCAAACAAAGATAGATATAAATATATATAGATGTATAACACAATTCTCATTTAGACAAAGCGTGAATTACGGTTATAAGAAGGAGTTATTTGAGCGAGCTCATATTCCAAGATTGTTCGTGTTACTTTACCCAATGCAAGCATAGCTGTTAATTGAAGGCCTCGTTATTTTTGAATTTTTAGAAATAAGATGAATCATAATGATGAAGTAACTAAGACCGCTTTACCAAATCATGATGGAAAAATACACTATAAACGTGACACAATACTGGTGGCTGTAAAGAAGGAAAAATGACTATGTATGTAACGCAGTTGTACATTAATTTTGAAATCAAATATCACTAATTAATTGTTTAGGCTGAACATGTCTATTAATGCAGTAAAATTTAAATGATAAACGTATTAAGAGCCATGTGTTATTTTTACTTTATATCCGATCAGATGACAAGTTTTATAATTAAAACAATATCAGAACATATTTCGATTATGTACGCCATTTCTGGTTCACTCAGATACATTTGTTTGCAACGTTAACAACATATTTTACATTTAACTATTCGTAGTGTATATGCAAACAAAACCTATTGATGTGTTGTACATACTAGTACACGGAACGCATTGTGTACACAACAATAAGTCTACAATTATATTATATATAACACAACTGTCTGGGTCGTTAAGTGAACAGGGAACGCGTTTCAAACGCATGCCAGTGGGTTGCGTCCAATCAATAAACTGTGTTATGTTATTAAATTCAACGGAATTTAATACGAATTTAATACAAACGTTGTTTGTTTCATTTATTCTCCCTAAAACACCATGACGTAATTGCACCTCTTTGCCACATTATATGGGATTAATGAAATAAACTTCACTGAACATTAAACATTCCTGTCTTGGTATTTTCAAGAGAAGTGACTTTCTCATATTTCACTCGCCAGCGCATCACACGTCTAAAACTGTATTTTTTTATTTAAACAATAAAGGAAAAATCTCTTTACGCTAGTATACATAATACACGAAGATACATTAAGAAGACATTTACATAAAAAATATATAATCTGGGCCTTCGACTAGGAACGTTAAATGTAAAGCATCCGGGGCTAAAGCCGTTTGTTGGCAGCCTAAAATACCTCTTAGCCCAAAATAAGTCACACAACGAATGCAGGTGAATATGTAACTAAATATTAACATTATAGCACATAAGTTTAAATAAAAAAGAAATAAAAAAAGAAGAATTAAACATCAATACAAGAGAGTTGTTAATGAAAGATTTACTACAGCAATCCTCTCCTCTCGCATCGTGTCACTATACAATGCTTTTCACGTACTTTATGTATTCATAATTGCCTTAATTACAAACTAAGAACACTTTATACCGTAGGAGAAAACAAGTGTCAATACATTTTCGTTGTGCCATTCATTCATCCCTGGGTATCCGTGGGAAAAGTAACGCTGCGTGAATCGTTAATAAATTCATTACCTCTCAAAGCGGCTTTGAGCAATGAATGACACATGAATGAACCGTTGGAAGACGACGATAATGATTGCAGTCATTAACTCTAATTTAAGTTCATATTGTGCCTGTTCTGGTAGATATTTGTATCCATAACGCATGACTAAAATGGAAATCAATATCGGTAAACCCCATGATACAACTTCTCTTTGTGACATGTCCTTCGTTCTCCAACATATAACGTGGTTATGTATTACTTATTTTCATTAACCTTTTTCTAAAGTTTAATATGTGCCATGTTGCTTCAGGTCCTGTAGGGGTACCACGTACGGAGGGCTATTGTTCGGATGAGTACGGAGCAGTCTACTCGGCGGCTGGTAGTAACAGCTTTCTCACAAAGTCTTTGTCTCCCGTGCCACTCCGAAAGGTTACCTCGGCAACACAGACTCCTAAGCAACAGCAGCAGCGCGTGGAGAAGCTCTTCCGGAAACAAAGTGCGGACAGTTTAACGTCGTACAAAACATATCAGCTTGACGAACCGTGTAACAGTATTGATCCCATTGCCCAGGAACCTAAATACTCACGACCTGTTATGTACACATCATCGAAGGGTATCGTTAAGGGTGTCCAAACCGTTACTACCTCATCTAGCTCTATATCAAATTTGGACCCTAGCATGTCCTTCGATACGAACGGCCGGGCAATCACGCGAACGTCGGCCAGCCGTTTTCGCGATCTCCAGCTGGCAAAACGACCGCTGCAAATTTCATACGGGGATTTTGATTGTTATAAGATTGACTTGAAAAAGCGGAACGAGTTTTCGAGATCGAACGGTCTTGACGGCGTTTTGTGTGTACACGTTTTGTGCGGCCAAGGTCTTAAGTGCACGAAGATGACTTTACGTGATTTATACTGCGTGATCTCTGTAGATTCTTTAAATAAGGCACGGACAATGGTGCGAACCGGTGCTGTCAATTTTGATTGGGACGAAGCGTTTGATATTGATTTAGAAAACGCGAAAGACGTCTCTTTCCTAATATATAATTGGGATCCCAATTATAAACATAGGTTGTGCTTTCATGGTTCTATATTTTTACCCGGATTTACCGACCCGAACCGAAAGAAACACGTAGCATTAAAAATGGAACCAAAAGGTCTGTTATATGTCACACTGCTTTATAGAGAACCCAAAGAAATATTACAACGATTGCCGAATGTGAAACACGAAGGGTGTTTTGGCGTTGATTTAGATACCGTTATTAAGCGCGAAAATATTAACATGCATGTGCCTCTTTTGGTGGTTAAAAGTGTTGCGGAAATTGAGCGTCGCGGCTTGGACGTCGTCGGCATATATCGACTCTGCGGATCGTCTCGTCGGAAGTCGCAGCTTCGGGAGGCATTTGAGAAGAACTCGGCACAAGTCGACCTCTCGCCGGAAAATGTATCTGATATCCATGTGGTGACAGGTATGTTATTAAGTGTTCTTTGCTTTACCTTAATGCGTCGTCGTTCTAAAGAACGTTATTTGGTTTACAGAAACCGTGACCAATCGAATATACCTCCTTAGAAGGCTGTTTAATTAATCCATACGGTGATCCAGATATTCACCAAACGCTGATCTGTGTGTTTTAAACCATATCCCAAATTGTCACAGTTACTTGTATAATTGTTGTTCTATGGAAACATTTGCTGATAAGTATAAACACTAACAACAAAACAATTTATTATGTGTCTTTCATGGCATCATTAATATTAAATGTTAATATTTATGTGTCTCAATAATATTAGTTTTTTTAAGGTGTAAAATTCGATTGCCAGAATAATTCATATGACAGCAATTGCTGTTGTTTTAATGAAATAAAATTTAAGTCAGTTAAACATTTTTTTCCAATACATTTAATGTTTTTAAGTTTATATCAACTAGGCGTATATTCGTTCTTTGCATCTAAGAGTAATGCTGCAAGACAATCAACGTTATTCTTCTAATTTGCTTGTATTTTATAAAACTAGAACATTTGAACAAAGACGGTTTTAAAGATATCTGAATGAATGTGCGTTGAATTAAATTTAATAAAACTGTATAGATTTAAGTGTTTAACTGGAATCCGATACATATATAATTATGTTTTATTCAGCAAATTAGTATTTCTTTTAGCTGATAAGCCATGTCTACGAAAGTTTGTAAAAACAAATCTACAAAATGTATCAAACGTTTCAATTTACACAGTTTCATAAATGTGGACGTCCAAACACAACTCGACATGGATAGACAAAATAGAAACATTACCCTGTATTTTAAAGATATGCAATTAATATCATGCGCATTGTCTATATTTGTTCAACACTCTGTTTTTATTTAAACAAGTGTACATTTTTGTTCCAACGATTGGAACATTGTTACTTCGTTTACGTAATAATTGCTCAACATCGCGTAGGCATTGAGACATGTCATAGAATTCTACGTTGCGTTGTTTACCTTTTCCAGTTTCTTCAACATATCGATTGCGCCAAGAATCAGTTTCAGTTTTGTGATTATATTACAAAAGGATGGCTTTTGAAACATTAAACGGATAACTGTTTTTTTTATTTTAAATGAAAGAATATTACTTCTCTTTGTGCTTAATTTGGACTCCATATGTTAGAAAATACAATTGCACAATCCTTTTAGTTTTAAAGGGAAATGGACAAAACCCCCGATGGAATTGAAATTTTTATGTCAGAATGAGGAATGTGAACTGCAATATGCGTGGGAAAGATGTATCCGTTTTCCTTATTTCCAATAGTTTTTGGTTTATTTCTAGAAGCCTCTTCCGCAAATATTGTATGCGCATCTTGTTTATCGTGTTCCTGATTCATATGTATGGTGACATTTATATGGGGGAGTAGTCATTTATAAGGTTTATGATAAAGCGGATAGTTTCTAGCATTTCAACATACACTTTCGATAAATAGTTTGCTTGAAAAGCATAATATCAATACATGTCAAACGTGGGTTAAGCCAAACCGCATTGTAATATGAATAACAGAGTATATACATGTGTTATAGAAAACAATTAAGTAGGAAAACTTAATATATTGTTAACACTTATTAATAGCAGACCAAGTCGTTTGCTATATATATCAAGAGGCTAACTTGCTGGTTTGTACCGCCACTGATGCATATGGAAGTTTAAATAAACAGTATTAAAAAAAATAATTAAACAACGAGGTGACTTGTGGTGGCTTAATTCTACATAACAACATAGATTGTTCTAATCAATTCTAAGCGTATACTTCATTTAAGGTCAACTAATCAAATACTTTTGGTGAGTGATTTTTAAGAAGAAATGACTTGGTAGCGTAACGTTTGCCAGGAAGCGGTATAACTCTCTTTAATTAGTGGTGTGTTCAAACCTACTTTCTATTGTACTCTGACGGTTTTCGTTCTACGACGGTGTCCATGATTGCATACTCAAATTACCTTTAAGTGCGAGAAAACGTTACAACTCATAGCTCACTTCATTGATACCAAGACATAAAGGACTTTCTATAACGCCATTTAAAAATATGTTAAAATTGAAAAATATATAAAACAAGTACAAACTCGAACTACGTGCCGTATTCCATAACACGTGACATCAAGACATTTTGTTCACTAATTCCAGCTTTAAATAATAGTTCTAGTACTTGTAAATGGTATTTATCGAGACATTTGGAGAAAGTGACACGATCTGAAATATTACTCCTCACGCTTAAGTGTGAACCGAATGATATTAAGGAAAAAGAATGATTCTTATGATCGCTGCTACACGTTTGTGTCCTTTGCATACGTGCCTACGCATATTATATTCACATGTTGTGTTATGTCCGAATTGATTTTCATATATAAGTTTCTGCATTAACCAATGGAGGAACGACTGTTTCTGGTTTGCTTCAGAAATCTATCTGAATCCAAGTTTAACATAACATAGCTATTTTCATAGACATTATATTCATCAAAACTCGAATGCGTATATTCCATCAGTACACACATATATAAGATGTCCTTACTAATCTTACTTATCTCAGAAAGGAAGGATATTTGTAATTGTCACAAAATGTCACAAGACGCTTAGGTTAGATTAAATACTTTGTAATATTGTACATTCGTGCACAGTTGAAGAAATTACCAATATCAAACGATGAATAGAACTACAACTAAACGTCTTGCCTTTTCGTTAACATCTACAAAAGGAAACAGAGCTATCCACTCTAAAATTTTGAAACTCGAAGTATTGAATAATACAATCGATAAGTTTAGCACACAAGACATGTTCTGAGTGAATTTATATTGTTTTTTTAAACAATATAAACATGAGATATTATATTAATTTAGGAAACACTGACTGATTTAAATTCAGTCAGTTTCATAAAACTACTACTTACATGATAAATTCCGTTCTAGGTTATTTGTATTGACTGCGACGTGTTTACATGAAAATTTAGACAAATCTGAAAAACAGAATAAGCGAAGCATTCACATTTAATATCAATATCTTAACATTAGTATCACAGGATATAATTATTACTAGAAAGTGAAACTCAGGATGGTCCCTTTCTTTCACCTTATTTTTGCAGTACACTTTCCAGTTTCAGTTTGTTTTGTTATTTAAAAACATTCAACACACTGGTATTGCGTTAATTTATTTCCTACATTATAAACAAAGCTTTGCATTAAAGGTCGTGCTTAATCGTGAAAGGCTTGTACCATGTTGAAGATAGTAGCAATGTGGCATATTTGGCAAAAGAGTTTTAACATATTGTAATAGTCACTGAATATATAAAATGAAGGTTATATTTATAAAAAGGCCAAACATGTACAATACAAATAAAACGTTAAAGTCATTAAGCTGGGGGTCACCGCTTTCGAACGCTCGGTGCAAAACATTTCAACCGGTGTAATGGCCTAAAGGACCTAAAACTCACGCCAGAATTATTCACAGATGCGCACAAGTAAATAAACGTTACCATTATAGCCCTGTTATTCAAATTAAAATGCAAAACATAATACAAGTTCATTTAATTGCAATGTTATTACTCAATGGTATTATAAAACAACAACTTTTTGAGGCACGATGCAATTTAATAAATACAATTATCAAATACATTTCTTCTTCTGGGCACAAATTCATAACGTTACATAATTAAATATTTTCTCCGTGAATTCGGATTCCATTCCGCAACCTTATAAAATGCATGTGGATGCTGAAATGAGGCAAGTCATGAACAATCTATAACCTATGACACCACATTGGTGGTAGTCTTTATATAAAAATAATGGAACAAATACGTTAATCGCAATCGTATGAATACAAGGGCATATTCAACACTTGTTAAAAAAGCAGGTATGCCTATATACTGCTATCATAACTGTATGTTTTTCAAACATTGACAATCAATCAATTATCCAATCAAGACATCCATATATATTAGGGATGGCATCGAATACCAATATCGGTATTCGAATGTTCGCAAATTCATTCAATCGAATATTCGAATATTCGCATAAAACGGCTGGATTGATTTTACCTTGTTATGTGTTAATTTCCATTGGTTTGTAAGTTATATCCGTTTGCTAAATACGAGGCTGTTTATTAACGTTGCTATCGAAAAATTGTATCGCTGTCGACTAATACTATGACCGATACTGTGATCGGGCACAAATAGAATGTAAACCATCGTGTCATAGAATTTTAATTTTTAATGATTCCACAGATTTGTAGCAGACCGCGCATATGTAAAACTAAGTTTACACACATAACACGATGCGGTCTTCTTATCCACAGACCGTGTAAAGTATTCCATACTGCAGAAGGGGCTGGTGGCATTTTCAGATTTGAATTATGATTCCTTGATGATTGTTTAGTTTATATCATCTGTTACTTTTGAGTAATTCACATTATTTAAATGTCTGTTCAAACTGTGATAACAAAAACTAAATTATTATTCGCAAGTAATTTGAAGCCCTTAATTGGTACCTAATTGACAAACAACAGTTCGGGCCCTTTCTTATAGTAAGTATATTGCATTGCGCGATTTGAGTAATACACACATTTAAATGGCTGTACATACTGTGGTCACAAAACTTAATTAATATTCGCCAGTCAATTGAAACCGTTAATTGGCACCCCATTGGCAAACAACAGTCGGGGCCTTTCTTAGAGCGTGTATATTGCATTGCGCAATCAACACTGATACGGGCCGCGTTATCAGTTTGACACGAAGAACGTCGCGTCAAACATGTTACTCCCAGGTGGTTTCGGTTGCTTTTTAGTAAGCGGTTCGCAGGTCATTAAATATTGGTGAAATTACGTTTGAATAAAAATGCGAATTTGCGAATATCATTTTTATTATTCGAATGCTGACCATTCAATCGAATATTCGAATATGCGAATACTTTTGCCATCCCTAATATATATATATATATATATATATATATATATATATATATATATATATATATATATATATATATATATATATATATATATTTATATTCAATATGCAAAACAACATGGGCAGTTTAGAAACATCAAAACACTAATTTCATATGCATACACAATCAAACACAAATAAATATTGAATCTTTTTTTATTATTTATAGTATTTTGATTTTCAAAACACCGATTTTCATGTTTAGTTTAAACTAACCTTTTAAGGAGCATTATTTCAAACATGGTGCTGGTTTAATGTTCCATAACAGATCAGGCATAAACATTATTCGTAATATAAAAACAGTTCTTTTTTTATCATTTGGCATAATTCTCCTCTTCTTTCGAGTCAGGTACATGATAGTTGCTTCGAATCCCTTTATCGTTTCAATCTGAGAAAAACGTTCCGTACATAAAATTGTCTGCACAGGATGCGAACAGGTTTGTTCTATTTCATAACTATGAAAACTTAAGGTCTAAAATCCCAGAACATGATCAAACTAGAATACTTGCTGGCAAGTTTTCCCTCTTATAAGTGGAGATGTCCAAACAAATCAATACCTCTGCATATCATATGTATCATCAACTATATTTGTTCTTTGCAAATAACCTGAAATAGGTGCATTACAGCGTTCAGACTTCCATATTTTCCTTATAAAATATGGCTTATAAGAGGGATCAACTCATCCACCTGGTTGTTTTCTATTTTTTGTTAAATCTGATATGTTTGCCGTCGGGCGTATTAGTCTACTCCCACTGTCTTCATATTTTAAACTTCTAAGCGCCAAACGGACCTAACGTAGGAAAGTTTATTTTATCACGTCACTATTTCGTTGATCCCGTCCATGTTTATAAACTAGAAAGTAGAAAGGCCAAAAGTTATTGCCATGTCTTAAAAGAAATTGCAATTTTTATAGGTGGTTTACTGCAAAATATTTCCAATATTTATCTGAATACTGCAGAGGCTCTAAGACCTGGAAAGCGGAACACTTATGTTCAATCATACAAAGTCCTATCAATATGATGTAAGTAACTATAAGCCATAAACCCCTACCTAATTTCATAAATAAATGCATTGTAAGAATCTTATACAAATGCACATTCAATCATTAAAGAGCTGCATACTGTTAAACCTCATTCCAATGTGAATTCACATTAAAATATTCCACGTTCAATCAAGAAATCTCCGTCTATTACACCTATTGTAATTGTTGCGATGATTGACGAGGTAAGAGCTGTATTATGTGATATTTCGAAGGCATTTGTTAGAAAACGACACGATGGACCCATTCATAAGCTGCGACTCGACGGAATTTCGAACAATCTTTGATCTTGGTAAACTGACTATATAAATGACAAGGCAAAGTTTTTATTCTAAATACAGATTTTAGTCTAAAGATATAATATTCGATGCATTATATATTAATATTGGCATTTCACAAGGGTTAATACCAGGACCCTCCTTTTTCTGACATATATTACTAAATATAGTCAGTGATTTCCATTCTTAAGCCACTTTTGTGATGATAACAGACTTCCCGAAACTCAACAGCATTCTGTCAGATATTTGGACTTACTGGTCAGAGTTTTCGGTAAGACTTTAGGTTATTCTTTCAGATACGACCCTTGATATATTTGTGGACATTTCGGTTTTTGCTGCTAGTCATTTAACTGTCGATGGAGCTAAAAACTATTCATGGGCACAAAAATGGTTGGTTACTTTAAATCTATAACAAATATAAATCCTTAATAATATCTTAAACGTAAAGTCGTCCAGTTAACCGCATTTTCTTTCTTATGATTGGGAAATCAACGAAGTAACATATCACAATTATTGAGGTTTAAATACAGAATTCGTGTTCAAGGAATTACCCAAGTGATTCCATCAAGTAAAGACGTGTCAATGGATATATTTAATTATGCCGTTTGAGTTTATTCTTGGTCGTTAATCCCTTCGTACTATATATTTAACTTTTATGGACCATTATAAAAGTATCACTTTGTAAGAAATTGAAACATTAAAGATATACAACGGGATGTCACCGAAGCACGAATAATCACATTTGGCACAACACAAATCATCAAACTAGTGACATTTACATATTTAAACAACTAGGAGTTTGAAACGCACATTTCTTTCTTATATATAAGAGGTTCAGTGCTCTCACCGAACCATATTTCTGTACGATTCTCCCTTCTAATGATTGTATAGAAATTATCTTTATCAACATTCGAAACCTCTTTTGTATATCTGAGTAGTTCTCTCGATGATTTCTTGATTCGATCTTAAACCCATGGGCTCAGCGTGTACCAGAGTCAGTACAATTTGTCCATAATATTTAGAATTTAAACAAAACCCATCTAATGTTATAAGCGTATTTTTTTAATTGTAAAAGTTAAAATGAACACGAATGCTTAAACAAAGTGGAAAGTCCACATTGTCACTGTGGTGCAATCGAAAATGCAAATCTCTTTTCATCAGATGCCCTACTTACATTGGCAAAAGAGTAATCGTTATTAACAATATGTCCTCTTTTCAACATTTCACATTTCAACTGCTTATTCTCGGTTTTTAAGACAAAGCATATGAAACAAATTATTTATTTTGAAACGTCTTCACTTTAACATTCGAGCAAGTCACAGGTTTTTATTGTATTTAACATCAGGGAACAAACCAAATGATACTATCAATGTCCTATCCACAATCGTGTCTTCTCTTCTCTAAAAACAGATCATGTTAACGATATAATAAAATATTTCTAATTGTACTTATTTTTTCTCGAATTCTTTTTTTTTCATTGTTGTCGTTCATTTTTAAATGATTATTAAGTTTATTTCTTCACTACTTTTATACTTTAAAAAAACACAGTTTCAGCAGCTTATTCAAAATGAAAGAAGGAAGGCATAGCATAAGCCTATATGTTTTTTGCTCAATAGTCTTCAATTTATTGTTAAGCATATATATACCGTTTTATGTTAGACATAGGTGTCAAATGAAATGTAAACGTCATGTATGTGATGCTTACGTGTATTGACTTTATACACATTGTTTAAACAATAATGAAACCCCAGTTACGCATATACGATAAAATTCGTCTTACATGTATATGCACGATTGCGCTTGGTTTTGACAAGTGTCCGAATAACAAAACAACACACAATAACTTAATAATCAACAGTGAATAAACTATGAAGACCGCTTCGGATTGGTCAATGCAAAAAGGGAATGATTGTTACACTATTGTACAGGGACCAGATAATTCAGACTAATGCACATATACATGTATTCACATTAAAGTTTAATTATTCAAGCACCCATTTTCCTTTTCCCCAGGGGTATTGAAGGACTACCTCCGAGAACTTCCGGAACCGCTCGTCACCAACGCCCTTTATCAGATGATGCTTGACGCGCTGAGCGTTAGACTTCCAGGTGACCCCGACGGGAGCGCTAAACTCATGCTCAGTATTCTGGAGTGCCTTCCAAAATCAAATCAGGTACACTTCCGATACATTATTTAGCCTTCCCCAATTACCATCAAATAACCACAAGTAAAATGTCAGTATGAATTTTCCTTTTTTTTATAAATAACTTAACAGGTTACCCATAGCTTGATAATGCACTCGTTGTTTTAGTATCGTTGGCAAAATGCATTTTTTACAGGTAAGATTCCTTAGGAGTGTAATGTTTTAGTTACATATTTGTTTTTCCAAATACTCAGTCAGTATTTGTAGTATTGTACTTCATTTGGTTGTTTTTAAAACTTGGAATAAGGTTATCTTGCGTACCATTGTAATGTTCTTGTTGTTTTTCAAAATCAAATCGGGGTATTATAAGAAGGATTGTAATTTATTTCGTATCATCTTGAGATTTCCAATTTTACTCAAGTGAGCATCTGGAATATATATTTAATGTTGTTCTGAAGTGTAATATATCCAACATCTTAAAATGTCAGCATCTATGCCATGATAATTTCCCTTAATTATAATGGAATTTACCAATAGCAATCAGTTGTTCAAAGCGTCAGTATAATTTTATGTTATGTCGTAAGATTTGGCGTTTACAATAAAATCAGTTGATTATTCGTAGAATTGTAGCTTGATAAATAAATGTATTCGTCATATCGTAAGCTATTCTGAACACAATGTGGTACTCATCCGTAGTATACATTATCTATTAGCAATTATACATTACTGGTTTGTTAGCATAAGTAGGATTCCATTTCAGTATTGGCAATATTCCGAATCGGTTGTGAATAGTGATTAATATGTATAGTTGTGCAATTGATGACATAATTTAAAACAGAAAAGCAGCAAAACAATCGACGTTGCACTCACTATCAGGGTTATATATATGTTCTTGTTGTTGATTAAGTACTTGCTTCATGAGTGTAAGTACGTGTGAATTAGAAAGTATAATGCGTAGATTCGTATGTATGTTTCTGGCGGTATTTCGAAATCTAACAGGTTTGCTTTATTGCACCTGGCGTGTTTGCTTCAAATTAAAGACGGCTTGCATGAACAAGGAAATACTTTAAGTCTTGAAATTTTTTCTTCTAAACACACCAGGAACACGAAACTTATTTATGAACATGTCTTTGAACAAACATGACCTGTTCATTAAATATGATCTATTAGTTTATATATAACATGTAATTGTAGTACCTGCGCTTCAAGCTTTAACCTTGACAATATTGCTAATATTATTTTAATATTTTCATTCGCCCAATAATCATTGATACGTGAATACATCATTTTTATCTTTTTTGCAAGCAACAAACATGACTTTGTTTGTGTAACAAACAGATTTCTACATGTAATGGAATACATTTACATGGATCACTTCGAATACATACTTATATTTCCCCAAAGGTCTTGTTCAACATCCTTATCTTACTTCACCGGGAAATCTTAACAAGTTAACGGATTTGTACCATTATTGTTGATGTCAATGTATTATTGTAATGCCTTCATAGCATTGATATTATCACAAGGATTTTAGTCAATAATAGAAAAACAATAATTATATAAACTATTAACAGGAAAAAGTTGTTTACAACATGTTATGCTTCTCATAATGCTGAAGGCATTAACTATTATTTACCGAAATAGCCTTAAGTACTTTAAGTCACGGTGTTGGTAATCTAATGAGTGTAATGGTTTATTAGATATTTATATTTATGATTATTATATATGCCGTGAACGCCAAGAAGAAGATATTTAAACATACGAATACCATGCCATCAAGACATTTCAGACTTTTGATTAAACGGCTTTTTGTAGTAAAAAAAAGAAATGTTTTCGGTCAAAATCCTTGTTTTCAGTTATAGATTAGATCCTAATACTTTTATGAGCAATCCTTTGAGAAATGCATCGTTTTGGGCAGATTCATTGTTTCATATTTTGTAATGTTTTGAACATTCAATATCTAATAACTTAAGAAAGGTTCACGAACGGAAGATACTAAATATTTATAAATAGTAATGGTACATTGACATGTATTAATTATAATTTTTCATTTGTTTATTTCAAAAGGTGATTTTTTTCTCTGTTTCATGTTTTTCCGATTATCAATATTAAATTTTCATTTAAAAGAGTACACTCGTATATTACTTTCGTGTAATGACAATAGTGATGTGCGATTCAATCTATGTAATGCTTGCACGTTAAAAGTCCGATCGTATAAAATAATGGTTTACGATCTAGATGCATAACCTTAGAAACACTCTTGCTGATTATATATTTTGTATTTGTATATACGAAGACGTAAGCATTAAACACACAAAAACATAAGAGCAATTCACTAATATAATATCGTGCAGCTGTCATTCTAAGATGGAATAATATGATTCTGTAGGATACCATGTCACTGATGCTGAACCATCTGCACAAAATTGCTGCCAAGAGTGAGAGGAACAAAATGGGTCTCGACCAACTGGCAACCTGCCTGGGACCCGTATTGCTATGCCCGTCGTCCGTCGGGGCCGCAAGCGACACCATGGAGTTCCGCAAACATATTGACGTCCTCAAGTATCTTCTGGAGGTGTGGGGCGAAAAGTTAAGTACCGGTAAGCAGTCCACAAACGATAGCTGTTTTTTTCTCAGACATTCTATGGACTGGGCACGTGTTCACCAAACAATTCTTAATCTTAAGTCTTTAAATAAAGAATATTCTTTAAGTTGATATATTATTAAGAATTGCTTGATTGTTGAGTCAAACTTGGCATTAAATACATCTATCTTTATCATTCTTGGTGAAGAACATTTTGTTCATGGCATAATTACCAGTGGAGTCCTGTATATATTCAGACACAGTCTAAGAATGGTTTGGTGAATATGGGCCTAAGATATTTAAGCAAAGAAAATAACGAATAATTGAACTAATAACATTATAATGTAGGTGAAGCCTCAGGTCTTAATCCACATGTAAATTATCAACACATAGCTTATATTATATTATTCGTGCGGAGAGGTTTAGAAAATGGTTACTTCATAAAGAGAAATTTAAAAAAATGACATTTATGCAAAATCATATATTTAGAATAATATTTATTATTTTAATGATTCGTTTAATGAATGGTTGGGTCAAGTTGATTAAAACTAATAGAATTTATACAATCAGTACAAAAGTCATCAGCGAGTCACTGGCTCAAGATAAATGTCATGCTTCAAGGTAAAAAGTTGAGGCCTCTATTTTTGTGTCCGGTAAATAGTTTAATTGAACGATTTTTTTTTAAAGCGTGCTTAATATGCATGCTCAAATTTAAATCACATTTCAAGTTCCAACGTTTGAGCCCAATTTTTGTTTCCGCTCAATATTTCCGAAAACATGTGAAGAATGTTCATCCTATGTTAAGGTTATTGTGAAAGTGTGAAGATGACATGAGTCAGATATGCCTATTCAAGGTCAGAGTCATGCTTCAATGTCAAGAGTGTGAGCCTCACCTTTTGTGTCAGCTCCATCTGTCCAATGCCCTTTATGTTTTCATTAAATATTACATTATAACGATTTGTAGTAGGAATACGTTAATAACGATATGTCAAGGTGAATGTCACATGCGAATGTCTACAGTTTCCTCTGTATTGTATAGACGGTTAGTAACTTTAGTAAATATAAAGACTAACGGGTGTTAATAATTTATGCCATGATAACGTTTCTGGACGTCCATTTTTTTATGACTCTGGTTTTGTCTTGAAGCTCTGCATAGTTATTTTAACTATATCAACATCGTTTATTCATGACTCATAGGTCACTTTTACCATAGAAACAGTTGGACTCGTGCTGAGGGTTATTTGCTTTTGCAAAAAGCTCATAGTGAACACTTAAACAATCTTTATACAGTGAACACTTTTGAAGACTTCTTTTCCAAACTCTTATGCTATGGATCGTCATATTGGGTGTTAAGCGTAATGCAATGGATCTGTACCAAGTTTATTCATATCAGGCCCCTATGTTCAAATAGTTAATATTAACTTTATTAGCAAATTAATAAAAAAAGAGATCTTCTCTTCAAGGAAAAAGCCGGAGGTGTGATATGAAGAATGTAACATTGTCGTGTTGATTTCAAGAAGTTAAGTTAAAATCTTGCAAATGTGGCTTTAACTGACAAATATCATTATATGTATTTTGAACCACGAAAATCAGTGTTTAATATTTGGTATATAACATTAAATTACGGTTTTCTTCTGAATTGTATAAATATAATCTAACCTCGCCAAAGTGGTTACTTTTTAAAATAGACTATAGAAAGAAAAATACTGTCCTCTCTATTCTCACAAGTCTGAGATGTGTGATAATTAGTATATATCATCGTTTAGTTGTCCTGCACTATTTTTGTTCAAATGATTCTGTTATGTTTAAACTTACATGGTAAGTAATCACTTGAATCACTTGGTAACTTTAATCAATGAAAGAAACATAAATTGTCTGCGCCAAAAGATACTACGCAGGTGAGCGATATAGAGTCGTTAAGGTCATCTTATCAAACATGCCAACATTGACTATACATCACAGCATTTTATATTCCTTATTATTTAGCGGCATATAATGTCTGTTTGTTTCTGCAGATATCTGTTCTATGTTTGCAGAGGGCTCCAAACCGTCCAGCAGTGCAACTTCCCCAAGGTCCGATAACTCGATAATTCATATGAAGCCGAATAACACCACCGCATGATTTATAATAATGTGTTTGAAGAAGGGACAGCCGAAAATCCAATATGAAGATCATGCAAAAGTGACCTATACTCCGGTAGCTCTCTACTCCGGTAGCTCTCTACTCCGATAGTTATATACCCCGTCAGCTCTCCTCTCTGGTTGCTCTATAATCCGGTTGCTCTATAATCCGGTAGCTTAATACTCCGTCGATATATGTAGCTTTCCTCTTCATTAACTCTATAATTTATCGGTAGCTCTACCCTTAGCTTTAAACTCGGCCTGTAGCTCTCCTTTCCGGTTGCTCTATATTCCGGTAACTATGTACTCCTCTACGGTAACTCTATACTACGCCGGTAGTTCTTTTCTTCGGTTTCTCTATAGCTATGTACTCCGCTCCGCATAAAGCCTATCAACTTTACAGCACTATAGTTTCAAACAGTTGTTGTACCATGGTGTATTTAGTATTATATTTCTAAAACAATCAAATATGTTCACAAGTCGAACGTTCAACCTTATCCTTTAATTACAGAAAGAGAATAAACTCGCATACACTTTAAACAATTATATTAATTTGTATTAATCATTAAATACTCATATAATAATTAAAAGAAAATTACCTCGTATTATCATTGAAATAGAACTGGCTCTTATTTGGAATGTAAAAGGTCAATCACATGTAACTGGTTAATCTATTTAAGTAATCGTCATATTGTTTGCACGTGATCTCTCTTCGAAAACAAAAGTTTAATTATGATCGCTTATGATGCTAACATGTCCGGTCATATTATGATTGGAATATACAATTTACGGTCCATAACGTCTTCATTTCTCGAGGAAAAATAAACAGTTATTGCTCATATGTCATCATCTTTGCGAAACAAATGAAAAGAGCCAGAAAAATAATAAGAGTTTTAGACAAAGATATACAATAAATATGGACTCAACTATCGTCAGCACAACATGTTTTGTGTACATACACGATTTAAAACTCAATTAGATTAAACTGTCCTTAATTTAAGAAAGTTTGTTATTTGAAAATAAATGTATACACAATTGAAAGGCCATAATGTTAACGCATTTTAATCATTCATTTCCCAGCTTCATGAGTCAAACACCCCTAGGTCATTAATTTAATTAAATTACTTCCATTGCATCATCATTGTTCGCCATGTCATGGCGCGTTTGAGCAGTGGAAGCCCACACAAACGGTGCTAAAATTAATCATTTGGCGTTTTTGCTAACGAGTATCGATGGGCACTCACATATAATGTTTATTTGTGGAACAATTGGGAATTCAAGACTATATTATTGAGTTTGTGATCGTGTTAGTGTAAGAAATGTTTATGTTGTTATGAATTGAAGATAATTAATTTATTATAATGCATTTAACTTCACCATGTGATATTATTTTTTAATGTTATTTTTGCCTTACTAAAAAGGATGTACTTTTGTTTTAAATACCAATTCCTCTTTATCTTACCAGACTAAAACGTTGCATTATATGATTTTTGAAGAAAAAATTCTTTTGATGTGAAATTAAACATTACATTAATGTCTTCAAAATGAATACATATTGTGTAGTACAGTTAATCGTCAATTTCTTAGATGTTGAAACTGAATGTTAACGTTTGTACGACCAAAACATTTAAAAATGTATGTTCATTTGATTTTCAGTTTGGCACGTGTTATAGAATATTATTTTTATACTATGTCAGATAGTTTTTTAAACAGTATGTAATAAACTAATAACAATATATATAAACATTGACTTTAAAGGTTTTTAAAGGTTTCTGGTAAAAGTGTATGTCAATGATTGAATGTACTTGTTATGTTTATCTTAAAGCTAACTAAACTTATCATTATTATATAATGTGATAGATTTGTTAGTTTATTGTTTGTTTAGAATCATATAGAAATGTAGAAATATATGATTGTTTAGTTGTAGCAAGAGTGATTGAAGAGTCATAAAGATATACGAAACAATGGATCTTAGTATCAATATTGAAATGTAGTGTGTTGTTTGTTTTGCATTCCACTTTTAGACGTATTTGATATTCTAGATGTTTATATGTATATGCAAATGGTTGTGAACTTTGCAATGCCTGCTTAGATAGAACTATGTTAAGTGATTCATATTGCTTGTATAAAAGTAATGATACAATTGCAAATATCTTCGACTATAAATAGAATTAGTATGTTACTTGAATACATTTACTTAATACAAAATACCATTCATGTGTAATACATCGTATTTTTGCTATTAAGTAATTCATCTACTGTGACTAGCAATTAAGATACTCCTTTAAGTTATAAAAATCAACAAAACATACAAATAATTAAACTATTTAGGTAACACAGGAATACGTATAATGGTATTCGGTATACCTGAAATTCTAAGAAAAAATATTTTACAGACACTGATAAACATACACATTTGTAATGAGGCGAAAGCGGCGCATTTCGTTAAGAACTTCGTGTGCTACTTGATTTTGTTAATGTGTTTATCGGGATAAATGTTACAATTAGTAGAATTGTTTAGATTTGTTTTTAATAACATGAGATTATGTACTAAACAACGGGTTGTGCAAGGGCGAAATGCTCTTAAATCTAGAATAAATAGCAGAAAATTGCGTGACTTCAAGTTGTTTTGTGTGACGTAAACCAATCCACATACTAACGTATTACAGGGACAACTCATGGATTATCCGGAAAAAAGATATAAATATTATAAACGCGGGTTATCGCAATTAATAGAATATCCCTAAGTTTGAAGACCATGTCCAGCATTTACCTCGATATTAGTTGGATTTTTTGCACCGGCGACATTTGTAATGTGTACTCGATTTGATGGTTAAAAGCTCGTCACGTGTTCAATAGTGGTTCAACATACAATTAATAAAAACTGTTAGAATGTTTAAACAGTGCCCAAGTAGCCGATGAAAAGCATTCCACTATTTTGTAAAAACATGCATGTTCAATAAAATGCACATCGGAAATGACATGTGAACGGTTTACCGTAATCAATGGAATAGTAACCAAATGAATAAATATGTATTTCCTTAGTTTTATTAGGGAAATCTCTACTATATCGGTGCATGTAAATACTAAAATGCACATTAATTGTACGTTAAAGAGCTTTATGCTGGAGAAGAGTGTTTGTGCATTATATTTGAAGATATAGATTTCAAATGAGATCTCTTATGCATGCCCTTTTGCTAATGTTGAAAGAATAAGAACAAGTGAATTCAAATAATAAACTGATCTTATTGTCTCTTGAACTTAATCACAATAACCAGCCTTCTTAACACATATGCCGCCAAGATCATTTGACTTTCAAAGAAGAATACGTGTCTTTATTTAAACCATATTTCTATACATTATAAAACATTATATATCATTCATGCACATACTTTAACAAGTCATGCTTTTATCTTTAGATAAAATATAACAGATACAAAATTCTCAATTGAAACAAAATTAAATTACAGCGCTGCATAAGCTGGATAGCAACATTACTTTAGCAGGTATTCGCGCCCAGTATAGTTTCAATAGCGGAACCAACATCAAATATTCCAAACAACAGCAATTGTGATCATTTAACTAATGTATCAACAATACTGTCGATTTAAAATGTCAAAACAAGTCGTACATTTGAAGAGTTTACTTCGTTATAATCCAATATAGGTTACTCTCAAATATTTTTTCAAGTGTCAATTTATATTTAACTGAATCCGTTATTTTGTCTAAGATATCAATACAAGTAACATCCTCCTTAATATTGATCATCACGTTTATATCGCCAATTTCTAATATTAATGACCGGTTTAATATTAAGACAAATGTTAGCTGTATGAACATACGTTATTGTTACATAAATTACATTAAAAATATTAGTTATATATTTTAAAAGTGTATTCTTATAAGTGCGGTCAGCATTATATAAGAAGCCTGCATAGGGTTATGGAAGCACTGGCAAAAATACATCACAACTGCTTCGTAGATAGGAAAACATAAGAACACATTTAATTTGGTGCTTGTCCGAAGGTAAAATTTATATGACTTCCATACTACAATTCAGTGATGTTATTCAAGACAGCAACACTATGTTTACCAT
The DNA here is from genome assembly GCF_020536995.1 of Dreissena polymorpha. Lineage (NCBI taxonomy): Eukaryota > Metazoa > Mollusca > Bivalvia > Myida > Dreissenidae > Dreissena > Dreissena polymorpha. Next base: position 22,583,779 of record NC_068370.1, read on the forward strand.
GTAAAATTAATAGATAAAGCCACATAGTAAAGTGCAATTGTTTCTGAATACTAGTTAAAACGAAATAGAACAAGACATATTTATGATTTATCTCCATAGCGACATTTATTAATAAATGATGATTACTTGCTAATAAAATATAAATACGATCATTAATAAAGCTATGAATACTGTTTTCTACATAAACAGAGGTTACGTAATTCTATTTTATTATCCAGCGTTTGTATAGACATATTACTCCAATTAATTGTCAGTATGTTACCCTTACCATTTGACCGGAATACAATACGTTGTATGTTGTTATTGCATTTGATTGAGTATTACTTCGATATTCACAATGCTTATAGTCTTGATATTGAATTAGTTAACGTGTCGCATTAAAGACCCTTGTCTTCTTTTAACCGAGGACATTTTCTACAATTAACTCAATCTCATCTAACAATGAAATGCTCACAAAATGGTGTCCGTTGCGGCGTGGAGTTACGGCCACAGAAATATGATTGTTACTAATGGCAAAAGAGCTTTAGGGATTGTAAGTTTGCCATAATCTCCACTAAATGATGGTTACATGAACTTAAAACTTTTTCATTAAATATATCAACACAAGATTTGGATTGACACGAAGCATCAATTGCTATGCATGTTAAAAAGGTAATAACGAAATGTATGCCATTGGTAGGATTTCGATTTTGTTTTGTAAACTTTCTTCGCAGTTTGGCACAACGCAATATAAACTCAGTGTTTTATCTTTTGAACTCAGTAAGAAATAGCTTAAAATATCAATATTTAGTTGCTTTAATAAATGTGCATACCCTTATTATCATTTATATGCAAACATACTGCGTTTGTCGATGTATACTAAAATGTAAGAAACCTTAAATCTTTAAGTAACATGATTTGTAAAATAAAATAAATAATCTTAATTCCGGGATGTAGACAGTTCTTCTCAATCGTCTTTAAACAAACACAGGTGCAATGGACTGTTCCGTTTAAAGCCATGACACAATTGCAATTGTTTTTGATGCCTAGTCTGGCTTCAATTACAAGAAATATGTTGCTACGGACAAAAAGTTTTTACGTATAAGTTGAAATAGCAGAATCGTACACGCTAGGGTCAATGCCGCATTTAATTTGGCATCAACCATCATACGCTAGTTTCTCTCCTCTTGAATTGAAGATCGGTTTGCTCAATTAGAGCAGCAAGCAGGAAGGGGACTGCGCTTTCTTTCGGCATTTGGTATTATTTTGAAAGTGGTAAATTCATGAACATCAATTCGGGCAACATTAGGTTTAATTTTTATATGTCAAATGACAAAGCACATTATACCGTGCAATTACGTTAGATCAGCACAGCGTAACTAAATGCCCAATACTTTCCACCCACAAATAGTGTGATTTGCAATACAAGTTACAAATCTGCACTCAGGGCTTTTCAAAACGGTAATTACTATTCAAAATTTCGTTTAACAGAAACATTGATAAATAAAAGTTAATATATATATATATATATATATATATATATATATATATATATATATATATATATAACTTTATTTAAGCCTCATGTGAATGTAGTTAGAGTATGTCTGCTTTACAGTAAAGATTACTTGCATAATTCCATACCAAATAATATAAATAATGTACTTTTTGACGATGCTGCGAAGCAGCTCGTCGAAGTTATCATACCATGAACAAATTCTTCACAATGGCGACCTATGTAAAAGACCGATTGACATTTTTCTAATACCTCGCTGATTATCATTGATAAAGGTATAGGAAGCTCAGCTATAAATAGGACAGCATATTCTGGAGAAAAGATTTAATAATAGTTTGAAACCGTTAATTTTAAATCAGTTATATTCAATCCATTATATGTTTATAGATCAATGAAACACCTATGCATTTTTTTGTATTGTATTTGACATTTGTCGTGATTCAGTAAATAAATTGCGAATTAAATCGTGTATAATAAACTTTCAACGCGATCATGAGTGTAAAGAAAACGAATTATTTCGGACCTGCCATTTGTAAACGTTGTAGCGATTATGGTATATAAACAGCATAATAGTCGTATAACATCTATGAAACTCGCTCTCATGCGTGCTTTCTCATTTTGCATATTTAGTAAACTTTTCAAACAGAGCCACATCAGTGCAATACTATGTTTGTTAATTTATTCGTTTGTTGGATATTGTTTGCTGTTTTAAACACATATTAGGTCATATCGCGGAGATTTAGTTAACCTGACCATGTGTTCATGGGCGAACTCACGTTTTCAAGTGCTCTTACGACTATGTGCTCATACCTACTATCCGGAATCATCATGAAATTATTGCCGTACTTAACGAACAAATAGCCCAAGCTTATTGAATTAGAGAAAAAACAATAATCAAAAGAGAAAAATAATATGTTCATGCACATGGGATTGTTAAATCACGTCAGTACACATAGCATCATTTACTTAGGAAAGGAAACAACGAAATATAAAGTTTGGTATGATATACATGTGAAATTAAAGAGCATGGTGTGATTAAAGAGCATGTCAAGTTTTGAATTTATATGCTGAAACGTAATGTTATAACCCACAAACGATTTACTGTAACAGAACGTTTTTTTAAGATAAGTGGTACAGAAAATATACGTCGAATATCTTTTTAAAGGTATTTCTTGTTATATTTGATCGGGAACGTAACCCGCCTCCCAGTTTCGCTGAATGGATCAAGTTCCACACGGGTACTACTTCCCCGTACCCCCATTTTTTTTTCGTACCCTACATTTTTCGTACCCAAATTTTTTTCGTACCCAATTATTTTTCGTACCAAAATTTTTGCTCGTACACAAATTTTTTTTCGTACCCAATTTTTTTTCCTACCCAAATTTTAATTCGTAACCAAATCTTTTTTCGTACCCAATTTTTTGTTGGCATAATTTTTGTACCCAAAATTTTGGTACCCATTTTTTTTTCCTTCCCTAAATTTTCGTACCCACATACACAATTGTGGTGATGTAGATAAATTTAAATGGATGCTTTTATATCAATCCTCTTCAAAAGCATCGTCACACCAGTACTGTCAGTACTTTGATAATAAACTATAGGTTGAAAGGCAAACACAAGTTTTGAAATTTGTTTACGCGTTGAGTTTAATAATTACACATTGCTGTATTATATATATATATATATATATATATATATATATATATATATATATATATATATATATATATATATATATATATATATATATATATATATATATATATATATATATATGTAACGCTTTTTGGTTTTCTCTGGACAGGTGTAATGTAACACAAGAATAATAAACACTTCTAACCCGTTTTTTAGCTGTATTATCCCAAAGACACAATAACAACGTAATTCACAGTATATCCAATAAATCACAAGTAACAGACCTTAATTAACATCCAACACAACTGATCTTAAACACCTCAAAGCAACTCAACTTACACTAACAATCAAGTCCCTTTATAGCCCTAAATGATCCATTTAATTCCATGTACTAACAATCCTTAAAATAAACATTGTCCAATAAATCAACATAAAACAGCTAAGTCCAGATTATCCATAACATCCATGATACTCCTATATAGTTCATAAATTCGTTACACTGCTCCCTCCTTAGGAGACAGAACTTCCACTGTTCGTAGTTCATTAACACATGTACTTATGCCTATAAAATGCAAAACAAATTAAAAAAAATGCAAAACAAATTAAACTTTAACAGAACGCAAAATAAATTCATTCACTATGAATATTTTGACAAAAAATAATATCAAGAGTTCATCATATTAAGCACTGATATTTATTTGTCTATTCCGTCCTGGAATTAACAGTTACTTATTGTCATGATATTGAGATGCATAATGTTTGAATTCGTCCTGAAACATCTCAAATAATTTCCAAGGGGTCACTTCTTTAAAGTCTATGGTCTCACTGTAGCCTATTGATGCCGTGCGCTTGATCTCGGTAGGGTTTCCATTAACAAGTTTTATGGTGCGCTGAAGAGTAAGGTTAATTGATGAAACAACATACTCTTCATGCTGATCCTCGTCGTTGACGTCATCAATGATGATGACGTCATCACTGTCATCGGCCTGACTTACATCCTCGTACCTAGGCGCTGATTCGTCGTTGGCAACCCCGCCATCATCGACCGTATCCTGATTTACTTGTTCTTTAAAATCCTCGTCCATAGGCGCTGCTTCGTTGTCGGCAAACCCGCTATCGTTTACCGTGTCTGGTTCACTCACAAATGCTGCAGCCTCACCATGTTCATCCTGCAAAATAGTCCCATCACTCACTGCACTTGCAGTTTCATTAGCTTTTAAATAGTCTTCAAAATCTGGGATGGCTTCCAGACTTCCGTCATCAACACACGCTGATTGTGTCTCGTTCGCTGTAGGCACCTTCTGTCCGAAATTACAAGATGACACATCGACAGACACATCGACATGGTCAACATCACTATCCAATGTTTCAACAGCTGAAAATTGTTGTTGCGTCTGCTGAAACTGCTGCTGCTGGGCACAAGAACTTTCTTCGATAATTCCAGTCACTAATCCTTCAAAGAAGCTTTCATCCGAACTAACATCACTGTAATAAGCGTCACGCCACTCTTTCTTCCTCATCAATCGAGCACATCCACTTACACGTTTCGCTCTAGAAGCACTATGTCCATGTTTCCGTTCCAAATGATACCTCAAATACGATTGCCTGACAAACAATCCATCACACTTCTTTTCTGTACACACAAAGTACTTTTGCTCAGATACGTGTCGTTCTTTTATGTGTCTCCTCATATTACTTTTAGTGCTGAATGTTTTCCCGCACGTATCACAACAATATCCCATTTCCACTAATAACACAAAATCTTTTAAATGTTTCGTTTTTTTAAAAACACGTCTTGTTCGGCTGAAAGTTGCACCGCTTCTATCACAAGGGCGTGCTGCACTGTTTTTCGCGCCTTTTTCTGCATGGAAAACCCGTGCTCGTGAACTGTCTTTCGCGCCGTTTTCTGCATGGAAATTCCGTGCTCGTTCCACTTCAGGTGACCGCTCCTATTGATCCAACTGATCCTCTTGTACAAACTGATCCGTTATGTACTGATCTGCTCCTCTACGGTCCTTTAGTCCGTCCGTACGATGTGCGTCTGTATTTAATTGATTTCCTCTCATTATATCGTGTAAGACAGACTCATTTCTCGTTGAATGTTTTATCTACATTTTCCGCAAAAGTTCTATTGTTTGTTTCTGTATTGTTTGGAATAAAATCTCGCAAATTCGGTTGCTGTACCTCCGTTGTTTCATTGTGTTCTTGCGGAATATGCAGGTTTGAATAACCATGGAATCTCTTACGATTATCACCATGAACTATAACGGGTGGTGACGACTCTGAATAGCGAATTTTAAACAGCACATTTCAAAGCTTTTCTGTAATAATCCATGGCCCGGTCCAGTGACGCACAATCTTCGATTTAACACCTTGCACCGTTTTCTTCTGATTTCTCATCACCAAATCTCCAACATCATAATTATGTATCTTTATGCGACAGTCATAATGTTTCTTTTGTCTTTCACTTGACTTTGACAGATTTTCACGCACAAAACTAGACATTTTTGTTAGGTTTTCTTGAAGGTCATTGACGAAACTTGGGATGCTATTTGATTGTTCTGCTGCTGCACTTTTTTTACACTCACTTCCGGTTTGAATATCTAATGGAAACGACATTTCCGTCCCATATACTATTCGATGGGGACTATAGCCTGTACTTTCTTGCACTGAACTATTATATGCGATCACCATGTAATCTAGCAGCAAATCCCAATCTTTTTGATTTTCAGAGACATATTTCGATAACATATTCTGAATATTCTTGTTCATACGTTCAACTAATCCATTTGAGCGAGCATGAAGTGGTGTTGTTCTGCACTTGTTTATCTGAAGTAGATTACACATTTCACGGAAGACTGCACTTTCGAATTGCCTCCCTTGATCCGAGTGAATTTCACGAGGACATCCGTATCTTTTCACCCATCCTCGTACCACACAGTCAGCCACAGTTTCCGCCTGGATATTCTGGAGAGGAAATATTTCCGTCAATTTTGAAAAATAATCCATAATCACTAACACGTAGACATTGGCACGGTCCGTTTCAGGAAAAGGACCAGCTATATCAATACCCACTCTTTCAAAACGTTCACCAACTACGTATTTTTGTAACAGATGTCTCCTGCCTTGGTTAGGATTATTCGCCTCACAACATATTCTACAACACTTTACATAATCTTCCACAGAACGGCGCATGTTCATCCAATAAAATGGACATGTTTTGGCCCTATTCATAGTCTTCTTTATACCAAAATGTCCTGACACTTTTGCGTCATGAAGATACCATAATACTTTCTTCGCTTCTTCCTGCAGCAGGCATATCCGCCATTTTATGTCACTTTCCGAATACTCCCATTTGATACAGAGAAGTTCATTTTGTATCGCCAATAAGTCCCATCTTGAAATCCAAAATTTCACACCAGCACTTTGATCTGCATTATCCGACCATGTCGGTTTACTTGCTCCCGATCTAATTATATTCAAAACATAGCTTATATCACTGTCTTCACGTTGAGCACTATAGAGCGTTTGCTTGCTAAGAGAGTTCTCCGGTTCAGGTATATTTTCTGATTGATTTGGCCTATTCGCTTTCCGACCTCGTTTTCGTCTCACTCGTGGTATTGGCATCTCTACTTCAACATCACTTTCATCTGTATTCCCAAGGGCACTTATATCGACTACCACTGTTGGTTCTTTCTAAAACTGTAGATGCTCTGCTTTCTCTAATGACATATGACACTGTCTACATTTAATTACATCACCTCTGCTTACTCTAGACAGAAAATCAGCATTTGCATGTTTCGATCCTGGGCGGTGTTCTATATCATAATCAAACTTACTAAGTTGCTCCAACCACCTGTGCACTTGACCATCCGGATCTTTAAACTGCTGAAGCCACCTCAATGAAGCATGATCCGTACGTATAAGAAATTTTCTACCCAACAGATACTCTTGGAAATATTTAGTAAAGTACACAAGAGATAACATCTCGCGACGGGTAACACAATAGTTCTTTTCCGCTTTATCGAGCACTCTACTCCCGTACGCTATCACTCTTTCAACACCTTGTTGCTCCTGTGATAAAACAGCTCCGATCCCATAGTTACTGGCATCGCAGTCTAAAATGAATACACCTCCTTCGACATCAGGGTATGTGAGAATTGGTGCTGATGTAAGTTTGCACTTTAAACTTTCGAACGCTTTTTCACAATCTCCATTCCATTCCCACACAGCCATTTTCTTTGTGAGATCATACAAAGGTCTTGCTATAACAGCATAGTCTTTCACAAACTTCCTGAAATACGACGTGAAACCAAGGAAACTACGTAATTCAGTTATGTTCTCCGGAGTTTTAATAGAAGTCACAGCTTCAATCTTGGATGGATCAGGCCTTATTCCATGTTGTGAAACAATATGGCCGAGAAACTTTGCTTCTTTATAAAAGAAATGACACTTGCTGGCTTTAAGTTTCAGTCCAGATTTCTCTAGCCTATCAAACACTTTTTCCAAATCTGTCAAATGATTTTCAAACGAACGGCTGTACACAACTATGTCGTCTAAGTAGAGGACAAGTATATCCCATTGGAGCCCAACACATACTTTCTCTATGATACGCTGGAAAGTCGCCGGGGCGTTACACAATCCGAAAGGCATCGTTGTATATTGGTATAAACCCCCTGTTGGCGTTGCGAAAGCAGTCTTTGGTTTATCCCGTTCTTCCAATGGAATCTGATGATATGCCATTTCACAATCTAAACTTGAAAACCATTTTGCACCAACTAATGAATCAATATTATCTTGTATTCTTGGAATTGGGTATGCATCCTTAACAGTTCTACTGTTCAGTTTACGATAATCAACACACATTCTCCAACTATTATCTTTCTTACGAACCATCACAAGTTCAGAACTCCAAGGACTCTCTGATTTTCCTATCAATCCTTTCTTTTCGAGCTGTTCAATTTCTTCTTTGATGGCTTTGCGTTTGAACAATGGAATCTTCCTAGGTGCATCTTTAATTGGAGTCTCATCCGTTAGAGTTATTTTATGTGAACCGACATTTGTACGGCCCACTTCTCCTGGCTTTGCAAACACATTTTGACGTCGAAACAGTAGTTGATGAAATTTGTCGGACTGATCGGAATCAAGATTTTGCTTGCCATCTTCGAATGTTTTGGTTAAATATTGCGGCAAATCACAGCGTGTTTGTTCAGTAACACGATACACTGTTGAGTCCTCATTTGAATCATATTCAGCAATCTCTTGAATTGGCTCGAATAATGCAATCACTGTTCCTTTTGGAATCATTACAGCTGAACTATTCGGATTTAAAATCCTGGCATGGAAAGTATTTCCACAATCAACCAAGACCCTAGCAACTAACATGCTATGCTGTTCCACAAATTTACTATCTTGAACAAGGAATCCTTCTCTTTCCGCCACGTCACCTTTCACCTTTGAGTTTACTAGTACTTCACAGCCTGCCGGTACCTCACATTTTTCCGTTGTACATACTTGCGAAAGTTTCCTTCCAGATGAAGTAAGCGTGTTTTCAACAACGTCATTTACAACATTTATGAGAAACTCTCTATTACTATAATTGAAATTGCACTGAAATTTTTCAATGAAGTCCTCTCCTAATAAATTTTCCGTTACACCACCAACGATAACTGGAAAGAATATCTCAGTATCTTGGAAGGTAAGCACTACCAATGCCTCACCATCACAAATCACTTCATTCATATTAGCAGCTTTGAATTTGCACCTTGTTGTCTTAAGTCCAGGCCTATTTCGATAACGAATGCTTTTAAATGTATCCGATGTAATAAATGTTCGTCTCGAACCTGTGTCAATTTTCCAGTTTATCTGTTGATTACACACCTTTCCTGAAACTTTCATTCCTTTCTTCAGTCTAACTCGGATGCACTTCAACTTATTGTCACTCCCGTCACTTTGTTGAGGTCTTTCTTTAATGTTCAGTTCGACCGTGCTCTGACCTCTCGAGACGGTCGATCCGAGTTTTCCGATGAATCCTTGGGATCCTGATTGCTCGGAGATTCCCACTGATCCTTTGGATTTGAATGATCTCTACCCCGTCCATTCCAGTTCCGACTATTCCAAGATGAGTTGCCACGCCTTCCACGGCCACGAAAACGTCCTAAGTGAAAAACACGTCCACTGTTGTGGTCAGCTCTTTGTTTTTCACGTTCTGTCTGTCTTAAACACTCTTCTTTAATTGCAGCTGTAACCGCGTCTTGCAAATTTTTCGGTCTGGTTCTTTTCACAGAGACTCTAAAATCGGCTGAATCGTGGCAATTTGAAAGAAAAGTGTTCAACGACAATTCCCCTACTAGTTCTGAACAGTCTGGATAGGCTTTCCTCAGAAGATCCTCAATGGATTGGGCAAATTCTCTGTATGTCTCGTTTTTCTGCTTTCTTCTCAATCTGGAATCTGCTAAATAGCTTTCCTTCATATTGATTATGCCAAATCTCTGTTCCATTCTTGAAAACAGTAGGTCGCAGTCGGATTGCATTATTGACGGTAATCCGTAAGCATAAGCTTCAGCTTGACCACGCAGGGAACACAAAAAGGTTATCCTAGACTCCTGTTTGGACCAATTATTCAAAGTGGTCAAATTATCGAAGTACCTTCTAAAATCATGCCAAACATCACTTCCAGTTCCACTGAATGTTCTACGACACGGGAAATTACGGGACGAAGACTTTGCAGTATACTGCTCCTTTCTATCAACATTGTGCACATTTGAGGTCCCAACATTTGATACTTCATGATTCACGACACCAGAAAACTTATTATCAGTCCCTAATGGACGCTCATAGAAACAGTCATAACAGAGAAGCAACAGAGACGATACTAAAATGGCACATACCAGCACTAGATGTGGCAAAAATTCTTTAACAGAAACCATCGCCCTCTCCAAAACATGTGTATGGATCTCCAGAATACTATTTCTGTAATACTGGAGTAGCACAGCCGTCAGTACGACTATCATCCAGAATGTTACAAACTTTATCCATCTTATTCTCTTTGGTCTGCCTGTGACAACTGGTACACTGTCCTTTTTATTCCAAATGGGAGACAAGTTATTCACGTCACTATCAAAATCATCTGGGAAAAATACTTGACTTATTCCTGAATCTTTGGATGGAGCACGTGGCTTCAGATCCGTTGAATCCGAGTTATACCCTATGTGAGTCGAACATGCGGTCAGAGAATTTATACTCGGCTTCATTTTGACATCCTGTCCGTTCTGATCTGAAATACTTTCAGGGGTGGACATCCTGGCCAGTAATGTTCACCGTTAATCACAAATCACAGAACTTCGAGAATACCCCAACGTAGATTGTTCGTGAGATGCAATTATCCACATAGGAATTGCATCCCACCGCTGCCACCAATGTAACGCTCTTTGGTTTTCTCTGGACAGGTGTAACACAAGAATAATAAACACTTCTAACCCGTTTTTTAGCTGTATTATCCCAAAGACACAATAACAACGTAATTCACAGTATATCCAATAAATCACAAGTAACAGACCTTAATTTACATCCAACACAACTGATCTTAAACACCTCAAAGCAACTCAACTTACACTAACAATCAAGTCCCTTTATAGCCCTAAATGATCCATTTAATCCCATGTACTAACAATCCTAAAAATACACATTGTCCAATAAATCAACATAAAACAGCTAAGTCCAGATTATCCATAACATCCATGTGTTGTGAATGTAACGTAACGTTATTTGCCGCGCCGCGCTTAAGTGTATTACGTCCCTGACGTCACGCCATATTTGTTGTTGTTTATATACGTCATGTTTATATTTGAATCTGAAGTAAAAGGAAGAACCTGAACACACAACGCTTTGTACCTCTATTATCCCACACGATCGCGATATTGGTGCCGTGACAAAAAATGAATCTACAGAGAATACAGATACAGAGAGAGGGTCACCGCCGTTTCATTGAGAAATATTTGGAGAAAATCGAACAATCTAAGGAGAACGATTCATTGACCGATTTTCACGCTATTCTCAACGCTATTGAAGCGAAAGTCACGATTCTAGAGATACTGAATGAGAAAATACTTTCACAGACGGAGATAGAGGGATTGGAGGAAGAAATCTTTCAAACAGACACGTATTCAGCGGAACTGGATATCCAGCTGTGTCGCTTACAAGCTTTCCGAGATCAACAGGAGAAGAGAGCAGCCCCGCATACTACCGATCTACCACGAGATGACCAGAGAAATTCAAGTAATCAGCAGCGCAACAGCAATGGTTTGAAACCAGACGCTTCTTCTTTCTTGCCCGACAGAACTGTGACGCCAGGAAGTGTGGCGGCGAACTCTAACAGCCTGGCTCCCGGCAATGTTGTACTGAAGATAGGAAACGTGAACGCCACGAACATTAGCCACAACGAGGCCCAGGAGGTGGTCTGCGGGGCCACAAACATCCTGCAACTCACAATCAAGAAAGGTCCCGGAAAAAGCGCCTCAATGTCACCCACGCCCATCGGGTCCGGTCAGTTTTCGACCCCTCTGGAGCAACGTGATAAATACTCTACACTTCCAGATTATCGTATCGGAACTGGGTACCAAGCACTTAATAATGTATCTAGTGGATATAATAACGGCCAAGAAAGTAGTGCATATGACATGCGTCAGTTGGAACAAACTCCGCCAATGTCTGGGCAACAATCACAACATAATAAGTACCCTTATATGTCGAAATCTGGTATTCAGTTACAGTTGAATCCACCAACTCAAATTGATGTACGAAATGACAACAGCTACAACCAAAGAGGAGATTATAACGATGGTGGTAGTTACAGTCAGCCGATGTCGCATGTGCAATATACGAACGGAAATAGGACTGAGTCTCCGTATCAAAGGCAAACATCGGTAGGTTCTAATCGTCAATTTCCTTATTCAGGTCACCCTCAAAGTTATTTTAAAAAACCTACTCCATTTTCTCCCGGTTGTGCAGATAACTTCACCGACAACAGCCCACAGCATCCACGTGCTCAAAGGCAGACATCGTCCTGCTCTTACATGTCAGACGAACCTCCGCCTACCCCACCCCCACCTGACCTATCAACCGACTCGTTCCTTCAAGCGTTCCGGAGATTTGCCAGCCGAAAGTCGTTGCCCACGGTGATGGTATTAGACAATGCTACGACATATATTGCTGCTTCCAATCACCTTAATAAGCTATTCAACTACCAAGTCGTACAAGAAGAACTTAGCAGAAATGGAACAGAGCGGCGATTTATTCCCAAAACGTACAACGTGCAAACTCTAACCATTAGAGACAGTCAGTGATGTTGAATAGAGAACAATTAAGTATTAAAGGTTAACGCGCAATTGTGATTGAAATACCGAAATAGACAGTTGAGTGTAAATGTAATTGAAATACGAGAGACACTTATTAAATTGTTGTTAAGAAATTGTTATTCAGAAATTGAGTGATAAACATTTGATATTCATTTCAAATCAACGTGTATACTTGTGGTCAAATTAGTGTTACTGCAATCTTAAGATTTTAACGAATGATTCAGGATATCATAAGTAATGATACATATTCTCCTCTGATTGTTAATAATTGTCACTTTTCGCGGCCCCCAGAATGTTGTGAATGTAACGTAACGTTATTTGCCGCGCCGCGCTTAAGTGTATTACGTCCCTGACGTCACGCCATATTTGTTGTTGTTTATATACGTCATGTTTATATTTGAATCTGAAGTAAAAGGAAGAACCTGAACACACAACGCTTTGTACCTCTATTATCCCACACGATCGCGATACCATGATACTCCTATATAGTTCATAAATTCGTTACATATATATATATATATATATATATATATATATATATATGTAACAAATTGTGTAGGTGTTGGTAAATTGATTCTCTTACAGTTATAACTAATAATTATATACTTTTAACATAAGTTTGACGGGTGATGCAGGAACATGTTGGGACGACTGAAATCCGCAATTATGCGCCAATTTCGATATAACCATAATTGAGCATGTTATAAACTTTAGAATGATTTCTTAGGGTTAAAACAATTCTATCAAATAATTTAAAAGGACTCTACTATTTGAAATAACTACATTGCATATTTAACATAATATTTCGTTATACGGTTTCTTCAAGACTAGGCTAAATTCTAATAATAAGAATGTCTCTCCAGAGGTGTCAATTTTCTTATATTAAATTGAATCTGTTTTATGACCAAGAAAGCATACACCTTTTCTGAGACATTTTATTTTGACTTGTTTTTAAGGGCAAGTCGATATTAAAAGTGCTCAACAGAACAATGACGCTGATTAACAAAGAAATTACATTGCAAATCTCTGAAAGATATCTACTGTCATTGACAACGTATTTGTGAAAAGGCGCATAAACTTAGGACTTATCATCAGTATGTCAGTATGTATAAACAATTATTATTAGAACTGTGATATGTACTAGCATATTTGTTTACAATAATTATTATTCTATTATCAGTGACATTTGCTATATTGACGCAAAGTGAAATATTAACTATCTAACAATCAATTAAAGCACATATCACATTTTATTTACATGTTTTTGATTATCAACTGCTGTATATAAATATACATGTTTATATTACACTTTTGCGTAACCAAAGTATGATATATAAACGGCAATGCTTAAAATACAACGAGATCTACACATTAATCAAAACGTTAAAGCATGGACTAGTACGATAACGGTTTCAGAAACAAGCAAGGAAACGTTTTCAGAATGAAGAACATAGCGAAAGTTCAGAAATATCAGCGGTCCGCTTGTTAAGACAGTAATGCTTGGGCTGAAAGATCGTTTCCACAGTCGTAATAAAATACATTGTTCAAATAGAATATGTCAAAGAAAAGTTGGTTTTGATAAGTTTGACGGATAATTATGTCGCTTTAAGCAGCGGTTAAGCAGAGATCGATGTGAGGACTCTTGACAATGCGCTGTACGATTTCTTTCAATTATGCATAAATATTAAAGTATGTTTCTTTTTTTGAAAATAATATTTTAGGTTATGGTAACCTGAATCAAGCGAAATAGATCTGTATAACAATTGGCCGACATTGGTTTATGTACAACTTATAAATACTCATGCGCATGGGTATTAAGTACATGCGAACATTGACATTTAATAAAATTACAACCCTCCAGGTAAACGTGTTGTGCAAGTGCAATAAAGTTTTAATTAACGATACATCTGCACACGATTTTATTATACTGCATTCAATCTCATATCATAAACAGAAAATAGATTGTCATAACAATATATTATAAATAGATGTGCACTTACATGTTTCGCTGAAAAGGTAAAGGGATATTCCGAACAAAAAACAAACGGCACTTGTGTTAAAAAAATACAACAATCACACATAAACAGTCATACTTGCGTATATGTTATTGTTATAAAACACTAATTTCCCCCAAAATACTAAAAACAGGTTCTACCCAGGAAACCGACTCGAGAGCGTTTCAATAAGGCTAAGGCTTTATTTTAAAAACGAGCTAAAATTAATATCATATCTTCAAACACACACAAAACAATATCAGCTGATAGTCTTAATGTAAGGCATTGCTAAGGAAGTGACTTTGAAGGCAAACCTCATTAGCAACAATTGTTATGGTAAATTCTAACGATAGTTATTGACAAATGTCAAAAGTTATGTGTTATGTAATGTATTACCCATCATATGACCCATTTGGTGCCATCTTAAACAATCATATTTAAAGTCATCTACTTAAACCGCGGAGTACGGCTAAAAATGTACAATCAGAGCCTAATGCTGTGTCTGACATCATTGAAGGCACACACGTAACTTATAAATTTAATATTTGCGACAGATAATTTACTTTTATAAAATCGGTTAAGATCTTAAGCGTGCAGTAAATTGCGTTAAAATACATGTCAATTGGTTGTTTCTTATCAGTAATGACGACACTATGCCAAATGATATGAGAGGAGAAGAAGTATTCCAAGCAGTGGAGTCAGTCTCTTGTCATCCCCCTTCCGAAAGGGGGTCACCTCAAGCTGTGCAAGAATGAAAACGCATCAGTCATCCCAGCAAAGTCTATATTTTGAGCTTGACTAGAACAGGGGACTTATTCTTCAACTGAAGATTTGTTATTGAGAAACACCTGCACCACCAAAGTAAGCTGTCATAACTTTATCGACTTTAAGAAAGCATTCGAATGAGTTTGGTTTGATGGACTATGGCTCGGTCTTTGAGAATTCAACATTGACGAAGGGCTGATGCAAGTCTACGGAAACGCAGGCAGCGCAGAACTTTTCAATGTGGAAATGGACTCTTTATGACAAAACTTCTCGTCCGTCAGGGATGTCTACTAGACCTATTTCTGTTTAACCTTTTCTTTGAGAAGATAATGCAGATGACCCTTAAAGACCACAATACCATCATCTCCATCGGCAGCAGACACTCTCCAAATTGAGATTCGCTAAGGAAATGGACCTTATGGGTGGCACCGTCATTAAACTCCAAAACCCCACTAACCGACCCTATGAAAGAGCAGGAATATACGAGATTGAGGTCGACACAGAAAGTCGACGATCAGGGTGAACAGCACGAACAACACCAGTGCAGATGCAGAAAACACCTTGAGGGGCGAGTAGCTGGGAGAAGTAACCAGCTTCAAGTTGTTGGCAGCAACCCTGCCCAATGATGGTACCAGTGCAGAATAAGAATTACCATCGCGACCGCATACATGACCAGACTGAAAAGGTTGCTGACAAGACGCTCAATCATTTTAACCAATCAAGCACAGGCTCTTCACGTCCCATGAAGTCTCCATTCTGGTGTGCTGCTACGAGACCTTGGCACGTGTCGCGGACAGAAAACGCAGGATGCATGCATTTAAACATAGGTGTTTACGACAACTGCTGCGCATCTCCTACATAGAGAACAAAACATGACTGTAGCACTTGTTTGTCAGCAATGACCCAATTTGTGACCATCTAACGACGGAGCCTGCTTTCGTTTGGAGACATCATCCGACCAGACTCTCTGTGCAAGACTGTGCTACAGGGCACGCTAGAGGGAGGTCGCCGTTATGGTCGACAGAAGGAAAGCTGTATCAAGACTGTGTCGGGGTTACTCATTCCCTCAAACGACCACATCGGTCACTAGAATGATGTTGGCGTTCAATAAAAAATGTTGCTTTTGAAGCAAAGAAAATGCAATTGTTACTTGTATCCATCATACGTTAAAAAATGCAAGTGCACCTCTACCAGCTTAAGTTTCAGCAATATAATTATCTACACTGAGACACGATCATGCCAAAGAATGTACGACGGACGTAATTTTCTTCTTAACTAGCAATGTTTACACCGAATCAATACTGAATTAGTGTATGCGTGTCAATTGGTATAAGGTGACTCAAATCAAAACTTGCTTCAAAGGTTCAAACTGTCATGAAAGAGTGGTAATACGCTATGGTTTCTTCAAACAAAAAGTGAACTTAGTAAAGAAATATTAAACATTAAAGGTTAATTTCAGCAATACCATCGACTTATAACATCGCTTCGCAATGCATTTCCAAGTTTTTACTGACTCGAAACTGCCTTTATACCAAACAAAGTAATCTTCGGAGCGAAGGAGAAACGTCAATTCGTTTTTTTTTGTCGTGCCATGCATTTTCCCGGTGGTATCCGTGAGAAAAGTAACGTTGCGTGAATCGTTATTGAATCAATTGCGACTCAATGATGCTTCGAGCAATACTGTGGCACATGAAAGAATCGTTGCAAAACGACGAGGTGCCCTATTGCGTTGACCTAAAATATAGATTGATTGCATCTCTGCTCTCAAAGATTGCAAAAATCCAATGTATTATACAAATTGCGGAAAGGTTTACAGGGATATAAATACTTAAGACCTTTTTTAAACGTAGACCCTAACATTTCTTACGATAATTTGGATTGTTACAATATTTAGGTAGATAGAGGAACGAGCGCTCGCAAACAAAAGGTCTCGGCGGAATTAATCTGGTTTTAAGATCATAACCAAAAGTAACTCGTGGAATGAAAAATGGTACCCAGAATTTATCACAACGATTGCCAAAATGAAACTGTAAAGGTTTTATTGTTGTATTTTAAACTTATGTGGTAGCATTTTTTGATGACCTGGAGTATATGAAAGCACTCCTGCCTTATTAACTTATGTGACTCAATACAGTCGTGATAAATGTCGAATTATAGATGCAATTTACAGCTATTTAGTTTTAAAAAATATTTAGTTTTTACTGAAACCGTAGTACCTGAAAAAAACACTATCGACCGCAATGGCTGCTTTCAGCAAACTAACTTGCGCCTTGAGCGGGGATCGCAACCGGGTTTTAAATAAAAAATTGCAAATCTCATAACCATGCATCGCGCTTGAAAGCCTTGGGCCTAGTTTAACACTTCATATTATACACAACCGATAAACTAAATCCATTTGCACAGGCCTCACGAAATGGTCAACAGTTCGGCTTTTCTTTCAAATTGTGATTAAAACACTTATGCAGAGAAAATCGCACAGTAAACCATTTGTAAGACGTCTGGGAGAAAATATTGAAGATAAACATAGAATGTTTTATGGTGGGAAACCAAATGTAAGTGCCATACATTCGGTGAACTATTTCTTTAAATTATATGCAGCTTGTTTATATATTATTAACGACCAATACGCAATAGTCAGTATTGCTTACTGACTATTATTGAATTCATAATGTGAATCAGGTCATTGTCAAAAGCTGATTCTGTTCATCATTAATTTGACCATTCCAATCATCACAGACAAGCGGAAGCAAATAATTTAATTGCTGTTTGCTAATAAAGAAACAGAAACGCAAAAGGAAGAACCCTAACACGAAGAATCAAATATAACTTAATTTGATGGTTTGTTCCTGATTCACATTTTAGTGGATTTGAGTAGATCAGTTTTGTTTTAGGCGTTTATATGCGCTGGGTCGATAGTATTACAACCCTTTTCCGATTTTCAACTTTTATATTGAACTTGAAATGGTATTTGTTTCGAAATTTGTTGTGGCTATTATGACAAATGTATACATATATTAAATATGTCCTCATTGATGTTTAAAATGTATTTATATTCAACGAAAAAGAACAGATATTGTTTTATTGTACACAATTAAACTTTATTTCATAACTTTCTTAACTTAATGAAACTTAGTGATATGCGTCCATTCAGGCACCATTAAACATTAAATTGTCAACGACAGAAAAATGCTATTCAAGGTATTTCCTTTCCGCAAGAGTTCGGCAAACATATACAAAAGAAAACTAAGATATCGAATGCATAAATTTAAGACTCTTTTTTATTAAATTCCAAATGTGGCATCGATGAGCTAAGCATGAATATTTGGGGTTTTTTTGTATCTTGAAAAACTTGACGCGTTATCCAAAATCTGTTTAGAAATAATTTCTGTTAAACGACCATATTCCGCTCCGAGTTTTACGATTGCATTCGACGCGTTATTATGTATTTTTTCCAGATTATTAAAAAATGAAGAATGACTCCCTTCATTGATTTCACATTTCAATACAATTGTGTAACATATTAATTACAAGACATCGTTAAAACACGAAAGAGAACTTCTCATTTTCCCTGAATTCCACTGCCAGTTTGAAAGGTTTGCCTTTTGTAAATTAAATTATGTGCTTCATATTGGAATTAAATTAGGCGATGTCGTTTATTCCCGCATAATGTAAAAAGCTCGACATTAAAGGTCGTTTTTGATCGTGAAAGGCACGGTGGAATAAACTTAACACGTGACTTGACACAACAGTAAGTAAATCAAATGTTTATCATTGTGACGTTAGAATGTCTTCAAGACAATAGTATGCAGCTTTTTATATATATATATACACTCCATAATGTTAATAAAAGACAATGCTCGAATTAAATACAACACTTTTGGAAGATAAAATGGTTTTGATAAATGTGACATATAAGTTATAAGTTTGTTCAGTGGTTTAGTATGGATCGATGTGAGGACGGTTGACGATGCGCTTGACCTTTTCTTTCGATTATTCATATATATATAAAATAATGCAGCTATTGTTAAAAATATTATTGTTGGATTTGCGTTCGCAAATCATAGGAATTCTTTGCAGAAATGTATCTTACAGAAATTTATCTTACAGCTATTTATATAAAACTAATAAATAATGTATACATATTTGCATTGAATAATAGCGCGTAGGTATTAGGTGTGTGCTTCGGATCGAATGCAGTAGTTGACATGTACGATACATGTATAAAACACGATTTAATGTTTTCAATTAAAATCATACACAAAAAATGGGTTGTCATCACAATCATTATCAAATCAAACAAGGAGTACCGGTTTTAAGTTGGAGTTGTAAGAACCAACTCGTATTCTGAGAACGTGCTCATGATATTCATCGTGCTCATGATATTGATAAAAGCAATACCACCGATACGTTTAATCTGAGGCATTGGAATGTCTGAAGGAAGTTTGATTTTAAAGGGAATGACGAATGAGAATAATCAAGACACTAGTAACATCCTATTACTAAATAACAATGAAAAAAATCATTATGTAGTTGAGAAAAATATGGAAGCCATAATTGGTAATTCATCAAAACCTTTATGTGGAGATGACTTGGCATTAAACAATCTTTTCAAAATTTATTGTAACTTACTTTACGATGATTGCGAAGTAAAATCCCTTGTTAATACTACTTATAATAAGTATAAATATAGTGTAGTAAATTACAGTTATTAAAATGTAAAACAGCTATGTCTTTGTTATGATGCTTTACCAACTAGGTGATATATTTAATATTAATATATACGCTAATTCTTGTACAATATGCATACTCAAATACATTTTGGTGCCACGTTCAACAAACAGACAGTTTACTTATCTACTAGTACCGAACAGCACGGTAGTACATGTACGAACAGAGACTTTTGATGTGTCTGACACATACAGGGCACTCAATTTAACCAATCTATATTTAATACTTACAACTGAATTTTAACTTTTATAAAGCAAACATGTTTATGCCTAAAAGTATTACTCACATTCAGAGAAACGGGTTGGCCAAACACTGTGCTAACCGGACAGGCAAAGATCGCCGCTTGGTTATAGTCGGCCTAGTTTAACAATCCAGTCCGACCCCAAAATCCGGTATATTATATTAATGTGTACCGTCCTTCCGTTATGGTTAAGAGTGCAGCGCCCCTTATCAATGTTGATCAATACACAATACAGCTGCAGAGAAAACTAGGCAGTACACCAATGAAAATGTCCATATTAGAGAAAATATTGTGAAAAAGTAATGTTTTCTGGTGATATACCAACATACCATCAACTATGCTTTTAAATCGTTCGAAGCTTTTACAAATATTGGACTTCAAATACGTAATAGTTCCTCCTTATTGAATATTATATAATCCAGAATGTTCCCCGGGTAATTGCAAAAACCTGATTCTGTTAATTGTTTTTGAGCCGATCACAATCATTGCAGACATTCGGTAGCAGAGTCTTTCATTGCTGATTTATGGAACCATTTGCTGATTATGAGCAGAAACAACAACAAGGAAGAAAACAACTTTCATTTTACATTTGCTAATATGATTTTATTTGCCTGTTTAGTTTCTCAGTCGTGTTTTAGTGTATTGAAGAAGATACTTTGAGTACTTTATGCTAGTAAAAGGTTTTTTCATGCAGCAGAATGAGGCGTTAGGGTTGCTGTTTATTTATTCAACAGATACAAAATTTAACCTTTTTGAACAATTGTTTTTTCTTGCCGATCAGACCATTGCTGCAAGAAAATCTAATTTACTTGGCTTGATTGTAAAATTTCGAGACTTAAATAAATAAAAACCATTGTTTAGACATGTCGATCAGTTCAATTTGTTTTAATTAGAATATAACAAAGTTAACCATGAATACTTAATCGTGACATTTACCTTGAATTGTTAAAATAGCTATTGTATTTAACATTGCAAATGAATATTACTCGCTGCATTCAAACAACACACATTGAAACAAAAGGTTTATTCAAAATTTTAACCTATATACAAATATAAAGACTACTGATTGTGAGTGACAAAGAAGATTGAAGACAGCTTGTAAGTTATAACTGATCAATATCGCGTAGATATTAATACGATTTCATGTCATATATGTCATATATTGACGTTGTTTGTAATTTGTCAGAGTTTTCAACTCATCAACCGAATCAATGTAATCCTTCAATTTTGTTACAATTACATATGAATTCGCTTGGAAACATTTCTTTGTGTTTTTTTTGGGGAACAATTGTATCCATTGAAATTAACGAATAGAATAACAGTTTTCATTTGTTAAATTCTGCATCTTTTAATTAAACGTTTAGTATACCATTTACTTTTTTTAAGGCTTACCAATTCGTCTGGAATTAATGTTTCACTTTTTGTTTTAGGTCAGTCCATTAAACAGGACTTTCCTTTCTTTTGAATTTTAATAACACATATTCGAATATGCACACATTTTTAATGTAAGAAAAACAAACAAATGCCGAGTGTGTAAACAGTATATTTATAAGGCACATGTTTGCGAATTTTAACAATAAAATATGAATGACACTGATGATTAAACATATAATATATATAAATATTAATTAGTCGTAGTTAATATGTAGGTTTTCAATTTCAACAGGTTTACTAGAAATATATTCAATGTTGATTGCGTCACTTTTGATATGCAACCATTGGTTATTAAACTATTAAGCGCAAGTAGAATGTAATACAGGCCGATATATACATTTCTTACTATTTCGTGTATTTGCACCATCCATACAGAAGAGATAAATAACATATATATATATGCCATCGAAATAATGGACAGCTCATCATTTAATTCATAGTGGACATGCGTTGAAACAGTGTTTTACATTTTTAATATTTCCAATAATTGGTTTATTTTAAAAAGCCTCTCCCGCAAACATCTCTTGTCGTTGATAGTATTACTTAAGTTCATGGTGACATTTATATGAAGTAGTACGCATATGCATGTTTATGCCATTCTGGATTGCGCTTACCACTTAAATTAAAGATTTTACATTTTAATACCATCGTGTAACATAACTATTCCAGGACATAATAAAAAAAACGATGAAGAAAATAAATTGACGGCATAAAAACTGAATTTATTTAAGTGAATTAGAAAGGTAGATCATTTATTGGCAACCTTAAGTCCATGATTTAAGGGAACTGGAACATAGAACACAGGTTGGTTTAAAACAAGAACACGGCAGAAACAAGGAATAATCATAGACTTATAAAATAAAATGTAATCAAACCACCATTTAAGTAACGTTATAATGCTCGAAGTATTGAGCGACCGACTTCCGGGTGAACCGGATAGGAGCGCTAACGTATGCCTTTCAAAATCACACCAGGTTCGTATTGTTAGTGTTGTTTCTAATGTAATTAAGCCATGTAAGAATCAGTACATACTCAAATACACGGAACGCATCACGTAACTTAACAAGTCTTTAACTATATTTAATATTTATAAATGAGCACTGTCTTCCGAAAAAGCAAAAATGTTAAGGTCTTAGAGAGTTCATCAAATGCCTCAAAATAATTGCCGGTGTGTCTTTTATATTTTCTGTGTGCGCAGAAAATAAAATGTTATTATTACGTTATTGTATCATACTTTAAAAAAATGCAAGCGCATGTAATGTATCGATTTTTAGTGATTGTTTCATGTTGTACATGTCTCACTTAGTTACGTTAACACCCAGTCAATACTGAATTGGTATATGTGTGCCTATCGTTTTTAGATGACTCTAATTATTACTTGCACTACGTTTTAAACCTATCGTGCAAATCTAGTAATACGTTATAGTTTCTTCAGACAAAAAGTGAACGTAGAAAGGGTTCAACAAGACCTGATTTCAAAGGATATTGTACACGAAAGATAAATTTCAGCAATACGCTCGCCTAATTAACTCGTTTCGTAATGAAGGCCCATATGTGTATTTGCTCATCATTGCCTTGAAATCGTCAATGCGTTTCCTTTGTTCCATTCAGTCATCTAAAGGTATCCGTGAGGAAAGAAGCGTTGCGTGAATTGCCAATGAATGAATTGCGGCTAAAAATCGGCTTCAAGCAATTTAATCGCACATCATAGAGCCGTTAAAAAACGACGAATTGCCTTACCGTTATGAAATTTAAATTGGGTTGATATTATTTTTGTTCTCAAAGATTGCAAAAAAAATGTATAAATTTACTCAAATTTATGAGTGAATGTATTATTCTCTTTTAATCATCATCATCATCATCATCATCATCATCATCATCATCATCATCATCATCATCATCATCATCATCATCATCATCATCATCATCATCATCATCATCATCATCGTCGTCGTCGTCGTCGTCGTTGTCTTCATCATCATCATCATCATCATCATCATCATCATCAGCAGCAGCAGCAGCAGCAGCAGCAGAGGCAGCAACAGCAGTAGAAGCAGCAACATCACCACCGCCACCACAACCACTATCATCATCACCATCATCATCATCATCATCATCATCATCATCATCATCATCATCATCATCATCATCATCATCATCATCATCATCATCATCATCATCACCATCGCCATCATCATCATCATCATCATCATCATCATCATCATCATCATCATCATCATCATCATCATCATCATCATCATCATCATCATCATCATCATCATCATCATCATCATCATCATTATCATCATCATCATCACTTATAAATAATTAAGCAAAGATGAATAAGACAGGGTTTTTTGTATGTCACAGGATTTTCTGTACATATAGACAAAACCCATTCTTCTCCAACTCTAATAAACCTTGCACTATTCTCCTTCAGCAATGGAACCAAATCGAGTTAGGGCCCCATCTAGTATTCTCTAGATACTGAAATGAACCTCAATTTAAACGCAACTTTATTGAAAATCAACAATTAGTTATATGTGTTCGATTATTTAACAAACCAACTTATTAAGAGGCAAAATGGCTGGTAAATACCCTGTGTTTTTCTCCTTTTCCCATAGCTTATTCCTGTCAAATATACACACATCGAATGGCGAATCAATATATCTACAAAGCATATAAATGATACAAAAGAGAATTTAGTGCATATTTTGCGCTAAACCATCACCGAACTATCTCTGGTAAAACATGAAACAATACCAACATAAAACTGTATTTTCTAACCGAGAATTAATTCATTTATATAGAAAACTGATATGCTTACATAACGCGAAGACTAACGTGTTGATCATTATACCTCGTGAGACAACCATGTTTTCTTGTCAAAAACGTTGTACGTAATACTTGAAAATGTTATTCAATTATTTTAGAATACATGTACCATGCGGCTGACGCTTAATGCCGTTGTTTCATGTACGTAGAGCTATTGTTCGGACGAGTACCAACCAATCTTCTCGCCGGTCGGAAGTAACAGTTTCCTCACCAAGTCTCCATCACCCTTGACGCTCCGAAAGGTAACGTCTTCAACACAGTTTCATCAGCATCAGAAATAGCGGGGAAAAGCTCTGCTGGAAACCCGTAGAGGACATTTAAACGTCGTTCAAAGTATATCAACTGCTCTGTTAAAATATTCGTCCCCGTTCTAAGAACCTAAATACTCAAAACTAGTTTTGCACATGTCCGAATGCTCTCGTAACGGGAATCCAAATAGTTACTTCATTATTTCATTAAGATCATCAAATTTGGGCCCTATCATGTCGTTCAATGCGAACCACCAGGCAATCACGCGTTCTTAGTTCAGCGCCTCTTTCGCTATCTCTAGCTGGCTTAAAGGCCGCTGCAAATTTCTTACGAGAATTTTGAACGTTACAATATTGACCTCAAATCAAAACTATTTCTCAATATAGAACATGCTCGGTATGCTATGCTATTCTCAACATTCCACATTATATAAGTCCTTAATAACCGCAGGGTCAATAAGGTTATGATATGCCCTGAAGTGGACGATGATGACCTTACGTGCTTTACTGCGTGATCTCTGTAGATGCGTCAAAACACGCAAGGAAATTGGTACGGACCGGTAATTTGAACTAAGATTTAGACGAAGCGGTTAATATTGCTTTAGAAAACGCAATATATAAATGGGATTCACATTACAAACATAGATTGTTATTCCATGGTTCTATATGTCCACATGATTTTGGAGACCAAAAACGAAAGAAACACAAACAATAAAAAATGGAACCCAGGGGTCTGTTATATGTTAAACTGCTATATAATACAACTTAGAATAATAACAACGATTGCTTAACATGAACCATGACAGTTGTTTGAATTTTGATTCATAAACTGCTATTAAAGGTTAACCTATGTGGTCCTTAGACGTATACCGCCTAGTTTAAGACTTCTTTATTTGATACTCCCGCAAAATCGAGAATTCTTTATCCAATTTGTATTGGCCTATGGCAAACAGTGCAGCTTCACTTACCTTTGATCACTACGCAGAAGGAGAGTGATTCAGACACTAATCCATTGGTGAGTCATCTGTGTAAACAAGTTGTACAATGTTAAAAGGCTGAATACTCCAGGGTAGTGCCAGACCAGACATCCTTTAACTATGTTTAAAATTTGTACCAGCTTTTAATAATTTTGAGTACGTAATATAACCTCTCTGCTGACGCTTATTTGAATCCAGAGTTTGACCGGAAGCATGAACCGAAGCTTATTATTCTGTTAATTGTTTATTAGCCCATCCCAAACAGTCGTCAGCAAATGCTGTTTTGTGGGACCACTTGCTGATAATGAGGAACCACAAAAATTACAGCAAAGACAACGACCTTCATTGGCAGAAATAAATATATCTTCATTTTATGTTTAGTTTCTCATTTAAGTTTTAGCGGCTTAAATTAATGACATTGAATATTGAACCCTCCTTGTGTATAACAACTGATCGATATTGAGTGTACAATAATACGATACAGTCTGTGTTAGTTTTGTAACTAATTTAGTTGAATCTAGAATCAATGTATATATTCTATTGCGTTGTAATAATAAAGTGTTTTCGCTTTGAAACATTTCGCTGTATTTGGGAATAAATGCTTCCAATTAAAATGTTAAATAAAATGAAATATTTCGTAAGTGCCATTCTGCGTCGCTCCAACAAAAGGTAACTATAACATTTATATAATTGTGTATTAAGGCTTACCGAATCGTCTTAAATAAGCTTTCTACTTATACAAATTCAATCCATTTAACAGATCATTCTTTACTTTTTAATTGGAATAAAAACAACTAACGATACGTACTGGATTCGGAATCCAGCATTTGTTTCAAATAGTTCGAAATTAAATCAACAGTTAAGTGTGTGTACGTAATTTGTTATACGTCACATGTATGCAAATATGAGCAAGCAGAAAATGATCTACACCGATGCTGTAAATATGAAATACATAATTATATAGTTATCGGTTGTTATTAGTCATAAAGGTATTTGATCAATTTCAAGCTGATTGCTACCATGTTGATATGCTATAACTGACTATTATTATATTAAGCGCACGTACTATTTACTATACACCGATTTATATCTTTTTATACCCAACTATTTCCAAGAATTGCACAGTCCTTGAAGAATTGCTGAAGAGAATTGATAAATGTTAAAATAATGGATCTTGTATTGTAATTCGTGGTGCGACATACGTGGGAACAATAAAGATGAACTATTTCCAATAATAAGTTTAATTTTAAAAGCCTCTCCCACATATATCGTAGGAGAACCTTGTTTTTTGATATTGCTATTTTAACTCACTGTGACATTAATAAAAGGGAGTAGGCATATGAAGGTGTTTGTTATTCTGGATTGCTCCTACCATTTCGACATACATTATTCAAACAGCTCGTCATATATTGTGAATATTGAATATAAGTGTTTTTCTTTTAGATAAACTGAATTGAAATATTATCTATTAAATAGTTTTTGCACAAATAATAATAACATAATTTTACTCACGTTTAAAAAATATTTCTTCACAGTATTTAATGCAAACAAATCTCGCTCTTTGAATCGCTTCTGAAGTAAAATATTTTATAAAATGAACATCAGGCTAAGTCATGAATGCATGTCGGTAAGTCTATCTAACGAATGCGAATTGGTACTGCAACTGATTGAGATGGAAGTTTCAATGAACATTATTTTTAACCGCAGTCAAATAACGATGAGACTTGTGATTGCTAAAATATTAAAACAACAACATTGATTGTTTCATGTCATTGTTTGCATTTGTTATATTTCTTTCAAAAATCCCGACCAATATATATGATCATTGCTTAATCATATAACGACCTGGTTTTCTAAGTAAACGATTAATATATGCTTTATAGGTGGTGTGATTAAACTCATTGTCTAGACCACCTAAGGTTTAGAATCCATCATTTGATACTTAATTTACAGTTATATGCGAGGCAATTTAACAAAAATGTAGATCCATAAATCACTTTACATTTATAATCAGACGCAAATGACTTTTAAAATGCCATTTTAAACCCACGTGTATGCGATAATTACTTGCCGATTATTTAGACATACGACATAACAAGGCTTTTGACATACACTGTGTTTGTTAGATAATGACGCATTTCAGATATCTTTTTGAGTCTATGATATTTAACGAAACATGGTACAAACATACAAATATACATAAGAAATCAGTAAAATTAATAGCATTCGGTACCTTATAAAATGCATGTGAACGAATGTTGGAATGAATCAAACGATGACGAGTTGGGCATCCAATTGTTTCGCCAGATCATACGCAAACTTAGGATTGAACCAGTTTATATTGTAAATATATTACAAATATGGTTATGTGCTGATTAAGTAATGGAATACAAATTGAATCTATAATTGCATAAGAAAGGGAGATCATTTACGTTTTGTTTAAAGTCCGTTTATTAAGGGAAGTGGACAATGCAACACAAGACGGTTAAAAACCAAGAAATATGCACATACTATAATTATAAAACGCAATCAATCCGCCAACTGAGACACATGATTGCGCTAGAAGATTTAAGCATCCGACATCCGGTACGATCGGATTGGAGCGCCAAACGTTGACTCAGTACTCAAAATTCCAACCAAATTAACTTCTTATTCGGTATCGTTGACTTTACAAATTGTAATCAAGTGAGAACCCCTAGGTTTGTATTGTAATAGTTGTTTCTGTAAATGTTTGTATAGTGCTCGCGTAAATTGTGTTATCATGGGCATTCAAAAATTCGGCTTGCGTGCCCCACCCCACCTATAGAAAGATGTAGCAAGATCAAAATCTGTAAAATGGTAATGCTCTATATATTGTTGTGTTCCAAAATAAAGGCGAGTAAACATCAGTAGCATTACAACTTACTTCGTGTTATATTGGTTTTCCAATCGAAATATGTAAGCATCTGAAGCAACGTAATTTCCTTCGATAATTACCCCCTCTAAACGGATGAGCGTTAGTAGTATATCATGGAAATTAATTTAATTTTGCTTGAAGATTCCATTTAGGCAATCTTTCGCAGAATTATGGTATTGGTAGTATTAATATAATATATATTTGCACTGTCGTGGGCCTTGCAAAGTTACTGCTGAAACGCTTATGTAGCTGCCATTGGTATCTACTAGCAAATATTCAGCTTCTACTAGCACCATCTACCAGCAGTTTACATCTTTTACTTGCCATTATACATCGTTTTCTAGCATTTATACATCGTCTTGTATCAGTTATACGTCGTCTTTTAAAATATTATTGTGGAGAGTATTGTGGAGGAGGCCGGTTTCCAAGCCAGTTATCGTGTGACCATTACATGTTTAATTCCATGAGTAGTATTCGTATTTGGTTACGACTGGAGATACGTGTGATTTACTTGTGCGGTTGAACAAATTAGAAAGAAAAAGCAGCAAACACTGTGAGGCAGCCCTCATTCTTGTAGTAATATATCTGACTTATTTAAGAAAATATTCATTTAGAACGTTTTAGTTTTTTCTTATGCATGACTTCTTTCATTCCTGAGCGTTAAATCGTGTTTATAGGTGAATTATTACTACTACTAGTACAAGGTTATATTTATGATGGAAGGCACTCCGAAATTATGGCGGTGGGCTTAAAAAAACAGCGATCAATGATGACAACATTTCGCTGTATTTGGGAATAAATGCTTCCAATTAAAATGTTAAATAAAATGAAATATTTCGTAAGTGCCATTCTGCGTCGCTCCAACAAAAGGTAACTATAACATTTATATAATTGTGTATTAAGGCTTACCGAATCGTCTTAAATAAGCTTTCTACTTGTACAAATTCAATCCATTTAACAGATCATTCTTTACTTTTTAATTGGAATAAAAACAACTAACGATACGTACTGGATTCGGAATCCAGCATTTGTTTCAAATAGTTCGAAATTAAATCAACAGTTAAGTGTGTGTACGTAATTTGTTATACGTCACATGTATGCAAATATGAGCAAGCAGAAAATGATCTACACCGATGCTGTAAATATGAAATACATAATTATATAGTTATCGGTTGTTATTAGTCATAAAGGTATTTGATCAATTTCAAGCTGATTGCTACCATGTTGATATGCTATAATGTGCATGAGCTGCATATATAAATTAAACAATTAAAGTAACTTCCGTTAGTTATAATTCTGAGTTTAAAAAAAACAATTATGAAATTTGAAACAAAAGTTATGGCAATTACAAAAAAAAAGAAGACATTTCCATCATGTATACATAATTTAAATATGTTTTCATTGCACTAACAGATGGAAAAGGCATATAAATATTAAGAAGTAAAACTCCAGCTGCTGGAGCAGTATTGAATTCTCATTAAAAACAATTAGTTGGTCCTTTATTTAAGTCAAGTGACCGATTGCCAAAACAGTACAAAACAGCACAATACAAACCAACATAAACACAAAATATGAATAAAGCTGGGGTCACCGCCTTGGAACGGTCAATGCAAAGCATTGGGGGTTTAAACCGGTTAGTTTGTACAGTCGGAGCCAAACCAAGTGTCTGAAACACTAAAGAAACGCACACACAGTATAATAATTAATATTAGCAACTGCATTTTGACTCATTATAAGAACAAATGTGTTGGACTAAAATCGTCAAGAAAATACCTGGATGCACGTGCTTATGTTTTGTTTCGTATCAATTCACTTTGTTGTGAGTGCAGAAAAGAAACTGTACCGTAACTTGTCTGTATCAAATGTTAAAAGCTATATCTCAAGAGCACCTCCGCCAGATTTAGTCTAAGCAATATCATTATCTACACTTCGACACAATCATGCCATATAATGTTACAGGGAATTTTCTCATTTTTTACGTGCCTGGACTAGCTACTTTAACGCCAAATCAATACTGAATTGGTGTCTATGTGTCAATTGTTATAAAAGACTCAAATAATTACTTGCACTATAGGCTATAACTTTCACGCACAAAAGGCAACACGCTATGGTTTCTGTAGACAAACGTGAACGTAGTAACTGTTTAACAAGACGTGATTGCAAAGGATACTTTACATGAAAGCTTAATAACAGCAAAACCATGGCCTAATTACATCGTTTCGTAATTAAGTCCCTTATTTTATACTGGCTCTTAATTGCCATTATATCAAACGAAATACAACTCAGACCGTAGGAAAAACAACGTCAATGCGTTTTCGTAGTGCAATTCATTTATACCAAGGTACCCGTGAGAAAAGTAACGTTGCGTGAAACGAAAATTACTCAATTATGGCTCAATATGGCATCGAGCAATTAAGGTGTACGTTAAAGAATCTTTGCAAAACGACGGGATGCCATGACGCCATGAAATACAATATAGGTTTATTGTTTTCATGTTCTCTAAGATTGCAGTAATGAAATAATAAAGCCGTTATCATTATACATCACAAGTTAACTGTGAT
This sequence comes from Dreissena polymorpha, assembly GCF_020536995.1. Classification (NCBI taxonomy): domain Eukaryota; kingdom Metazoa; phylum Mollusca; class Bivalvia; order Myida; family Dreissenidae; genus Dreissena; species Dreissena polymorpha. The sequence goes on from NC_068370.1 coordinate 22,614,944, forward strand.
GCCTTTTCAATATTGTATTAATTAAGACAGAGTCATATATTTAATAAAATTCGCTTTATGTTTAAATTAAATATTTGTTGTATGTTTGCGGGTGCTGTCGAGGTACCATGTACGGATGGCTATTGTACGGAAGAGTTCAAACCAATCAACCCGGTGCACGGAAGTAACAGCTCCTCACCAAGTCACGGTTTCCCGTGCCGCTTCGAAAGGTAAACACAGCAACACAGACTTAGCTCTGGAAAGCGAACTTTTTAAACCTGTACAAAACAGCTAGATGAACCGTTTACCAGTATTATTATCGTTTCCCACGAATCTTAATACTCAAGACCCTTGGCACACATCATCGAAGGGGTATCAAAGGGTCCCTAAAACGGAATACAAAACGTGTCTACCTCATACAGCTCTATATTAAATATGGACCATAACACTTCCTTAAGCCAGACGGACGTGCTATAACGCGTATATCGGCCAACCGCTTAAACAGCTAGCCAAACGGCCGCTTCATTTTTTACGAGAAAGTTGATTTTCACAAAATTGATTTGGCTAGCGGAACAAATTCTCGATAACGAACGAGATAAATTCTGTTCACGAACGTTTTATGCGGATAAGGTCTTGAGTGCACGATTATTTTGGTTTATCTCTGTAGATTCTTTAAACAAGGCACGGAGCGGTGCTTTGGACTTTGATTGGGGCCAAGCGGTTGATTTTGCCTATTATTGGTGTAGAAAACGTGAAATACGTCTCATTCCTTATTTTGCAAATTATTTATTCATTGAACCAAAATTATAAACAAGGCTGTAGTTTAATGCCTGTATAGTTAACCTGGTTCGCCGATCCAAACCGAAAGAGACACGCAAAAATAAACATTAAAACCGGAGGTCCATTATTTGTCACATTGCTTTATAAAGAACCTAAGAAATATAATATATATTGGAAAAAATATATCGTGACGAGTGTTTTGGTTTTTATTATTAGTATGTTTTAACATATATTTAACTGTTGTGTTCCTTTTTGGTGGTTATAGTGTGGCGAAAATCGAACATTGCGTTTTTTGTGTATCTCGAACTGAGGTTAGTGCAACTTATGAGGTTGCCTAATGTGATGACCTCTTTTATGTCCCAGCGCAACTATCTGATTATTTTACTTTCATTGATGGCCCAAAGCTACCCCCAAATTTGGTATACTATTTACATTTGTTATGACCTCCCGCTATAGTCAATAGTGAAGCGTCTCTTACCAATTTGAATCAATACAATAATGTAGAAGTAACGAGGCAAAACTTTAGTTTACGTCATCTGAATGACAAAATTAAGGTAGAATGTGTTTGGTAGAATACCCTATGAAGAGCCAGACATGTCTTAAACATATGCCTTTAAATTTCATGCAGCTTTTTTGATATATTGAAATACTAATACCAATTCGCAATAATACCTCCGTACAGGCTCTAATGTAACCGGAATATGACTGCAAGATGTTGTTTGTTTATTTGCCCATCCTAATCATCGCACATAATCGGAGGCAAATGCGTTCTTGGCTGTTTTGTGTGATCACTTGCTGATAAATAGAAACAATAACAAAGGAAAATACAACAACCTTCGTTGGCAGAATTAAAAATTACTACATTTGCCTGTTTAGTTTCTCATTCACAGTTACGTGGATTTAAGTATATAAGTTGTCGTATATATGCGGTCGGCGGATAGAAGTAATGTAAACCATTTTCAGAATGTCTAACTTAATATTCGTATAAACTTTTTAATCGGAGGTAAGGATTGCGCAACTGCTCCATGTAGAGACATTTTGATCGCCACATGTTTGTTTTGATTATTTAAAAATACAGTCACTATTAAAGCTATGTTGAGTTATATGTATCTGACAAAGTGGATGATGCATGCATATGTTTGTGTGTAGGAAATGCTGGCTAGTATTTTTAGGTATATTTCGTTTTTCCTCTTCAATATAACACATTATAATACGTGCGCATAAATAAACGTATGTAATAAATGATGTTTACGCAATAACAAATATACCATTAATATTAAATGTACTAATAATTTAGTTCAAAAGAAACATCGTAGCATTGATTCAACATATATTCAAAACAAAAATGCATCAAAACTTTATTACTTCCAAGCAAATGTTAAGACTACTTATAATGATTGACAGTGAATATTGAAGACAGCTAGTAAGTTATAACTGATCATTTCCGCGTAGATATTATTAAGATGCCATGTCATAAAGATTGACGTGGTTTGTAATTTGTCAGGATTTTAACTCATCAATTGAACCCAGAATCAATGTAAGTCTCCCAAAGTGTTACAATAAAAAAATTGCATTCGCTTTGAAACATTTCGTTTTCTTTGGAAACATATTTTTCCAGTTAAATGTTTAGTAGAATAACATATTTCATTCGTGTCATTCTGCTTCACGGAAAAGTAAGTTTAGTAATACATTTTCATGCTCTTACGGAATCTCAGTTTTCCCAATTCGATACCAATAGGGTCACAACAGTATTACCGGACATCATTAAAACGATACAAAAAAATTATACTCTCATCGGCCTTGAATATTTTCCAACATTTTTAGTACACTTCCCGATGAAAAGGTTCCTCTTTTGTGAATTAGATTATATCCTTCATATTTAAACAATATTAGACGACGTTCTTTTTATCCTGCAGTATGTGAAAAGCTTGACATTAAAGGTCGTCTTTGATTGTGAAAATCCAAGTGGCATTTACAACAAATGACTTTACTCACGACTTACTTAATCCATTGTTTTTTTCAAAGGTGACATTTCAATGTATTCAAGACAGTGGCATGCAACTTTATGCAATAATATACCACTCTGTCAAAATTATTATCCTAATTGTATTGAAACTGAATACGTGAATCACGTTCTACCTAGAAGTAGAACTTGCTTTAAACAAACAAAAATCTCAACATCATCTTCAATTTCATCTTCGCATTAGGTCCTGTCTGGGACATTGACCGAAAACCAGCTTCATCTATGCGTCTCGGTTCTTGGCGAGTCTCTCCAGCTGCCTCAGCGTGTTTTGCGAATCTGCTTAGCACCTGCATCCAGGTCGCGGCGCTAGTAGTTTCTAGGCCGACATCTCTTCCTTTTTCATTGGGGTTTCTAGGTGAGGGATTGCCTTTTTGTATTTGATTCATCCTTGCGAATGGTTAGGCTTTCCCATCGCCAAAGCCTCTGAAGGATGTTTCTTCAACGGATTCACAGTGGTGCTTCGGATCTCTGCTCTATTGAGGAGAATTAGCTTCATGATGGTAAGGAAGAGCCTAATCTTGGTGTTGACGCAAATTGCGTTTGATTCCTAGATTTTCTAAAACTGATAAAAGGCTTCTCGTGCTGTACCGATGCGGGTTCTGACGTCTGCTTCCGTTTTTCTATGGTTGTTCAAGATAGATGACGATAGCCACTTCCTCAAGCGCCTCGCCTCGGATATTGATGGGTGTTTCATTAGATGGGATGGTCTTGAACATTTTGCTCTTCCCTCAGTTGATTGTGAGGCCCAGTCTAACTTCCATGTCCGCTTCCATGTTTGTATTTTCCCTCATCTGTTTTTTGGTGAAGGAGAGAAGAGCCAGATCGTCGGCTAAGTCGAGATCGTCCAACTGTTTACAGCGCGTCCACTGAATTCAGTTTAGCTTTTGATCCATCGAGGTCTTTATGGCTCAGTCTTTGGCCTGCAGGAACATAACAGTTGAGAGTAAGCAGCCTTGCAACACTCCGGTTATCATTTTCAAGGCGTCGGTGAGTTGTCTGCTATGAAAGATTCTGCAGGTCATCCCTTCATCACTAGTCGCAGGAAGTGCTTCCGGTCAATGCTTAAGAACGCATTTTCATATTCAGTGAAGTTGACAAACAGGGGCGAATTCCTATCAAGGGATTGTTCCAGAATGATGCGCAGGGTTGCGATCTGATCTATGCACGATCTCTCATTGTTGATGGTCACGGACATGCAGGTCTAGTGCGTCTTTGATTCGTTCAGCAGGATGCAATAAAACAGCTATCTTTGGAGCTTGATTCCTATGTAGTTGGAGCAGGATCCGAAGTCGACATTCTTAGGGAGCTTGATGAGGTATTCTCCATTCAATTATGTAGGATTTTTTTCTTCATCCCATATAGTGCTGAAGAGGGGGTAGAGTAGCTCCACACTGGTCTCTAATTCAGCCTTACGCGCTTCTGCCGGTTTGATGTCAGGTCCTACAGATTGGTCGTTCTTAAAATGGTCGATGACCCTGCTGATCTCTTCCTTCGTAGGAGCGCAGCACTTGATTTGCAGATTGCTTGTAGCTGGCGGAATCTCCGGTTTGGTCGAAGGACCTGGCCTGTCGAGTAGCTCCTGGTAGTACTTAATCCACCTCTTCTTCTGTCCTTCGTCATACGTGTATCACTCGTCAATTTTTGTCCCTTACTGACCTATCAGGCTTGGAGAACATGACATGACTGGTTTCACCAAAGTTGTCTAGTGCATCGTTCGTACACGTCAACGCAACTGTAACCGCTCTCGTTCATCTCGCTTAACTCACCCGATGAGCGCTCTCTGTGCCGACTAGAAAAGCCTCATGGCTGCTCCTTGAGTGGGGTGCTGCATCCTCCTGCTCATGCCCCGAGAAAATCAGTAACTCACCGGAAGTCAGTCGCTTCTGCACAGAGCCACTTCATATTGATACACTGATTCCAACGCCCAGCCCACTTCCTTTTTTAACGCGGGCTTGGGACCGTCTTGGTATAGTTTAACATTATATATTTATAAAAGTATAAATTTGAAATACATATCATTAAAAGCATTTGACAATTTTATACAGTACAGTCAAGTAAATGCTGAATTGACTCAAATGATGGCGAGAATATAACCTACAACGTATTTCATTAATTTAAGTATTAATATCGACAAATGTTCTCTTAAGTGCCTTCCAAATTACAATCATGTTCACGTTCTATTCAAAGTCCGATCCGGTGAAGATCCGTTTGTTTGTATTGTTATAGTTTTTCTTTAATTGAGATCCAGTCGCATGGTAGTGTTGTCGTAGATTTAAATATCGTGGGCATTCACAATTACAACTTGAGTGTCCCCTTGAAAAATGTTAAAAGATCAGCATACATATGATTACAACGCTCCATCTGTTAGTTATCTTGTTTTTTATATAAATCAAATCGGTTCAATAAACAGAGCATTATAACTTGCTTCTTATTGTAATGGTTTAAAAGAGAAAAAAGTTAGCATCTGTAGCAACGTAATTTCCCCGGATAATTACCTACTCTAAGCGAATAAGCGTCAGAAGCATATCGTTTCAATCAATTTGTTTGGCTCGTATAATCTAGTAAGGTAGAAAAAGAAGCACAACATTATGTATACTCGTATTGTCGTGGGCCTTTTAACCTGATACGCTACTGAGGCTGTCTTTATTTTATAACATTTATTGTAAAGCAGGTAGGTTTCCAAGCCTGCATCAATCACACGGTTATTACCATTAATATTCTAAATCAGTGACGAGTATAGATATAATGTGGTTAACTGTGAAGTTGAACAAATTAGAAAAAGCTGCAAAACACTTTTAGGTAACACTTGCTATTGGAATAATATGTGTAACATATATCACTTATTAAAACACATTTATTAATAAGTATTCGGGTTCGTCTTGTTATGTACATCTTTCATTATTGAGGGTAGCATATGTGTATAATAATTATAATAGATAAAAAGTCATATATATTATGGAAGGAATTACGAAATTCTGGCAGGTGGGCATAATTGAGCCTGTTTTGTTTGTTTCAATATGAGGGCGGTTTGTATGAGGCATTATGTCTGACTGAACTGTGCTTTACAGTAGCATAAGGCTAGATGTTTGTAATTATCTATTAAGAACAGATATTTACATTAACGAATAAGGAAACAGACAAAAATCCGACTTGTCCATAATAGTCTCTGCAGTTTTCAAAATAACTTGACAATTCTCGCAAAAATAATTAGTTTTATTTATAAATAATTCCCCGTCGTTCAATTACATGCACATTATGAAAGCACAGTTTCTGGCTGAACCCATGCATCTGAGATCTGAAACATTTGCACTAAAATATCCGAACTATACACTTGATTAGGATTTATATTAATACTGTACGAACATGTATAATTTTTATAGATTCAATCTCTTTAATATTTTCTGATTATAATTAATAATATTGTAGTTTATTTGTTCAACGCGAAAATAGATTTATTGAGAGAACCGTTATTGAAAAGTGAACTTTGCGATTTAATCGATTGATTTTGATGTAAACATTCGAATCCAATTATATAAATGAAGACAGTGGAGTTTTAAAACGGTTTGGACAATATAAACTCCAAACGCCATCATCATTATATAGATGAATTAAGCTAACCATTCGAATTGTTAAGGCATTCACATGATGCATGTTGTAAAGTGAATAATTGACATTTTTCAAAGTCATTAGGTGACTTAATTTCTAAAGGGGGATCTTATTTTAATTGTGATAAGTCTTATAATAATCAAATTCGGTTTGAGTATTTCAATTCATTTTGAACATTCATTCTCCTATTTTTATGAGTCAAACATCCGTAGGTCATTATTTTAATGAAATTTCTTCCATTCCGCAAAACAAAACTAACTCAAATACTAACCAATAGAAATTCGTGTATGATTTTGTGTGAAACTTTTAAAAGGTGTTATCAATAAATTAGTTATGATATCGTTCTATTACATTTGCTTAAGAATGCATTCAAATATGTTTCGAGTGAATTTTCGTTTTAATTTTCAAGATGCAATATCTGTGCGTAATAGTGGTAAACATTTACAGAAACGTTGCTTACAGAATTTTAAGACAGTCCTAATAACACATCACTTGACGTGATACCACTGAACATGCATATCTTCATTTTTCAAACACATGCTTTTGAATAAAGTTCGTATCGTTCATGTATACGGTAGGGCATTTCAACGAATGTAGTCGTAACATACACACGACCGGTACATATTTGAAAGCTCAGACACATCCACAAATCTGTGTCCCGTTTTGCACTTAGCTGGTACAAACTGAGCTTCTCCTAGAAAGGGTAATTGTTTGATGCATGAGAAGTGTAATCGGGAATATCTGTATATTGAAAGAATTAAAACGTCTTAGTCGGGACTAGTGGGCTGATATGTAAGTGAATAAATTGTTTATGTCCTAACCTGGTGTTGTCGCCCCTTTAACTCTTACATGTGTCTTCTTTGTTAACGTGTTGTTAGCTTCTGGTGTTTGAGAGACGAATCTACAATTTTTTTTTGACAGTATGTATTTACATAAAATTTTAAACAAGAGGTGTAATTGTCCTTTTAAATTAATGCAAGCGATATAATCAATTCTTTATGTTAAGGTTTTCTCTCACATTTTGTTTGTTGATTACTTGTTTGAATAAGTGTTAACCATCACTAAACCTACTTATAACTTACTGCCATTTGTTTTACTAATAAACAGGAACTAAGTACAATATATTGCGTAATCCATTTTAGGAATTCAGGTAGTACCTTCGCAATGGATAACACATTTTGTTTAAGGCTGCGTTTTGTAAAACGCAAAAGACAAACAATATATTGCTAGAAATGCATTGTTTTTATATATCACAATTTATAAGGAAATGTCAGGTATGGTTATTTATGTTGTGCATGTAGGTGTCATTGAAATCATTGTGAATAAACTACGAACTCATGTCATGTTAAACGTATCACTACCGCTAAAAGGGATAGATAATAATTCTAGAGCAGTTTATTTTGCCAATGAACATATAATACATATACAGTAACTAATTTTAAACAACATTACATATTTTCAAACATCACTTATATGCAAACATTTTACTGATAAGCTGATAATTTTAAATAAAAATGTAACTTAATATCATTATGGTATTCATTCATCCCAAAACTGTAACTTAATTCCCCATAGTTTCACTTCTTATGCGCGAAGTACAACATAGTCCCAACCATAGAAACAATCTGGACGAACGTGTGCACAACAGGCCCAATGGTGTATATGTAGCTCAATGGGTTGTACCACGTGATAGCATAGGGGGCGTAGATGGCTGCGTATATCAACGTCACTGCAACACTCATTTCAGCAACGTCCTTTGTCTTACGTAATGGCCACACTTTACTAAAACACAAAAAAACGGGTTTGATGTGTTCTTAATGTCTATGAAGACTGGAGCAAAAGAGTATGTATAAAGCAACCTTAGATCGCTTGTATTTACTTTTGTCTGTGTTAATACATGCACTAGTTAAATAAATAGTTCACACACTTTGGTGACATTCACAAACAATGGTTTATCATTTCTTAAATAGTTTATTGAAAAGGGCAAAATGTAAATTAAGTGTATTTCTGAACCAGAATGAAGTGGTGTGCATTAAATTTGTATAACTCAAACTGAATTGTCATTCTATTTTTATAAATATATTAAATGTTGTTTGGTTTATATGATTTTACATAAATGAATAATGTTATCCTCTTTAACGAATAATGATAAGGGAAAGGAAACGTGGCTCATTGAACCATAATAAGAAACGGCCATTCATCGATAACTAAGCGCTTATATAGTGTGTTTTTTTTTTAATTCCAATTAATGAAAAAACAAATACATACATAACATTTCATAAAAGCAAAAAAAAAAATCAAGTCCAACATGCCAAATACAAAAACGATATTCTGTTTATATATTCTGAGATCTTACACAATAACTTTCTCAATTGTCGTTGTAAGCAACACAAAATTCACAAGAAAGTTCAACCACTTTAATAAAAAAAAAGCTTTTAAAAATGTACTTACTTAACGATCATGTTCAACAGCACAAACAGTAGACTATTAGACCCCAAAGACGCATACGTGCTTCTCTGACCTGGCTCCAGAAACCATGGCACCAACGAATAATACGCCATGCTGGCGACCTCAGCACAAAGGACACTTGCTGCCATGGCAACCGTAATCGTCTTCCTACCGGGACTTCGAAAGTTCATTTTCGGTCTTCAAATCGTCAGCAGCAGACCTATCAATTTATTTATATTGGTAAAATGTCCTTGTTGTCATTCATATATAAATATTTTTTTATTTATAAGATTTTTGTTTCCGTTGTATACTATTAAATATTGTAGTATTGTTCTTAGTCAATACGTCTTTATAAATTAATAATTCTGAATTAATAGTGATTGGTTCTATGCATTTCTTATATGTATTTTGTTTTAACAGGCTTCAAATAATTGCACTAGAAAGATAATTTTATGCAAATACAGCTTTATATGTTGATTAATATACATGTATATATAGGTGTAAACTACGTGAAGTAAATATTACAACATTTTGCATTTTAAAGCATATAGCTCTAGTCAGGTTCATTTAAACATGTTTATAAGCAGTAATTACCATTAAAGTTTAACACTTTTGAAGGTTTCAACAATGTACATAACTTATAATTAATCCTGGAACATGCTAATAAATACAAAACATATTTTAAAGGTCTGATATATTTTCTAACTTTGTACTATGTTTTATTTGTTCGTTTAGTTTCTTGAACAAAAATATTGTGACGATGAAAATAAAGAAGCAAATTGATATAATTAAATTCAAAGTAAAAATACTGGACTTTGACATTGAACGTAAAAATCTACGGAGCAGTTCAAACTGGGTGACGTCAAAATAACATTTGGCGCATCTTTGACTCGGCATGCACAATACTCCACGGGATGTTTGAAGTATTTGAAACAAATTGAATGTTTGTCGAACAGTATTTAATACAATACATGAACACATTTATGAACAATACTTGTGAAATTCCACCAACAGTAGTTCAAAGACCCTTTTACGGACCAATCGCCTTATTGATTGCCTCTTGATCCATGGTGTGTCAATTATGTGTGTGTCAGTATTAATCCATTATTATTTAGTCAATGTGGTTTATATTCCTCAAACGGATTACCTAAATTCTTATTGTATTGATTTTGTTCTTGAAAAATTCCGACAGACTACCGGTATATTTCTATTACTATTGGCTCTCAAACGTGTAAACATGCTTGATCTAAACGCACCCAGAATATTAAACGTTTCAGGAAAAAAACAGAAACACATGTTTCTCTACGAGATGATTACCGGTAAAGTATATTCTGTAAGTCTACTATTCGTGATGTGAACGCATAGAATATTTACAAACCTACAGTTTTAAAGCAAATTGTAATGTCAATGTAAATATGTTGAACAAAACAACAGTTATCGCTAATCGGTTAAACTGTTGTTAATAAAACAACACTGTACCTTTATGCGAAGGTAAATATCCGGTTAAAAGTTTAGCCGCGAATATATGTACCCGAAGTACGTTAGAATATTATTTACTTTCACGATAACCGCGAAAAGGTTATGACACTTATTATAACGCACATGTAGAACAACTGTGTACGATGAAAATGTTGACAACGCTTGAATGTGCAAACATGTAGATGTTAATTTTACTGTCAAAGTACGATAATAAGTGGATTTTGGCGAGAACATGATTAATGAAACATACGCTTAAGAGAAAGATATACGGTAGTCCTAGTACTATAATACTATTTCATTGTGAATAACCATCGATTGGGGTTCATTATTGTACTACTGAATCTCCGTAATACTCAACTTGAAATACAATAAAATGTTAGAAACCATGATAATGGCGTTAATGCAGAAAAACGTTAAGGGATGCGTCTGGCCGATCGTTGGGACATGACATGATAAATAACGTCTAATTGCAAACAAAAGTCAAAAATACAGTTGAACATATTGAATGGCCAGTATGTTTCGTATACATTTTTTAATGAAAAATATTCTTGCACACAAGTTGACGTACATTATACTCAAAATACTACATAATACTAAAAACAGCAACAGACATGCCTTGTTAAAAATGAGTGACCGAAAATACCCGGCACAAAAGGTTACGGTTCAGTTTGAATAGTTCAATAAAAGTACACGCCGCACGTATTAAAAGAACGATGTTAATGGTGTCTACAGTTTTATTAAGAACATGCAAATCTGACTATGAAGTGACTAGAGATCTTGTTTTGTATAATCAATCCTAAATTCTAATTAGCTTTTGATAACGTTAAAATACACTTACGTGAGTAACCCGGACAAAATACTCCAGAAAGCACACTAACGTTTCACCAATCGAGTTGAACTTATTTCCAGTGTTTACCTTTTTATTGATTCCAATTATAACAAAAGGCAAATCGATTACAATATTTGTTTATATGGGCGTCGCTAAAATATTTGTACCGGTCGATCTGCAGAAGATCAGTAAAAATTATAATGGCGTCTTCTAAGATCTTGACGACCAAGCCTTTAGCACAACGTGGATTTTGCAAAATGTGGCGTCCTCGGTGTGAACCTAAGGCGTTCTAGCATGGACGCCGTAAAGAACCTCGACGTTAATTCCACCATGTTTAAAGTAGTTGCCGTAAAGACGCCGACTTTGGCGTTTTGGTGTTTGGTCGCCGCCTCAATGTGTTTTCACAAGCCATCGGCGTCTTTGGCGATCCTACTGCGTGTATGGTCGCCATTAAACGAAGTTAAACGACAGCTCGACGTGACGGCGATTATTGTGTGAGAAAACAAATATAACTAGACACGAAAGATGTTAACTGATTTCGAGTTGTTTATTCCTGATTATGAATTGTATATTCACTAACAAAGCATGCACTATTTACATTGACAATAATACATGAAGCAGTTCATGCACTAATACTATATGAGCATATGAAGAATGTATGGTGTTTAAATTACGGAAAAACTTATTTTTTATTCTGCGCATGTACATAGCATTAACATTCAGCATTATCAGATCCGTTTGCAGTCATGCAGTTTTGAGACATATGAAGAAAATACTCGACACATATTCGTAAGGAGAATGCTACTTTATGATTGTGCTGTAATGTACAGATGTGCATGTGATTCATTTTTTATGTTGTATCTCTAACTTCGCATTTTATAAATAAAACGAATCGAATTATAATACTTAAAATTCGGAAATCCATTTATAGTGTTACATCCACCAAGTACAAGATTAATAACGGTAAGAATTCTACAATTAAAAGCAAAACTTTCTTATATATCAAGAATGTAGTTTTATATACAAACAAACAAACACACACACACACACACACACACACTTACTTGGTTCTTCACACACATTTTGAAAATATAAAAATGTACTTGAGCCAAAACAAATCATATTAAATGACTGAGTCTTTACGATGTTTACGCGACAGGATAGCCATATTTTATCATGAACAATTAAATACAGACATTTACATTGATGGTATTCATCAGACGAAATAATATGACTTTGTAAGAAATGTATGTTCCTATTTTAATATAATTGGAAAGAAGCTCGCTTAACAACTTTCTCATAATTTATTAATTAGATCAATTAGAACAATTTTCATTTAACTATTCAAGCAGCATTGCATACGTGTAAAATATCATCTAGATTCAATACATTAATTATACATAATAACTTATAAATCATAACTTTTTCAACTTAATTAGACCTATGAGATTATGGAGACTGTAAAACCAAAGGGAGAGTAAGCCTAACAAAATACAAACATACGTCTCATTTCGAGTTACTGTGCATTGCACAAGAGATTATCAGAGGCTAGACAAACCATCGCCATACAGACATTAAAGTACCACATCCAATTTGATTTCGTATAAATTACTGAAAGCACCACGCTTTATTGAAGACAATAGTAATATGTATGATATCATGGCTCCGATGTTGAGACATCTGCACGCCAAATGGTTGTCAATCGTTAAAGGAATAACACGATTTTAAGCCAATTGGTCATCTGCCTGTGGGTTGCTATGATTTGCCAGTCGCCCGTCCATCTTAGCATCTGATGTTTGTCATAAATAAATTGATTAAGAATTTAGAGTGTTACAAATGTATTCATTGGTCCATACAATTTTGATTAATCAGTACTTTCATTTCACATACAACAAACTTGAGGAGACATACTTATTTTTTCTGTTCTAATCGCAGTTTTAAGTTAGAGGCAGTGATACATATATACGAATATGTTTGCTTTCAACTACGTGAACATATGTCGGTAGATGATTGTAATTTAAAAATGAATGTGTATTGAACACTTATTCAAAACGCTCTATTATGAAGAAAGGCACTTCTGATGCACGGACATATAAAAATATCGATTAAACAGAGACTATTAAATAAGACAAATTAATATTGCAACGCTGAAATAGCATTCTTTAATAATCGTTTGCTAGATCTTGAATGGCAAATTTTATAGAAATACCCATACATGAAAAGTAGTTGTATGTCGATACGTACAAACCAAACTGAATATATGACTTTCGGGGGTGTATGTTTACAACATCAAATATTAAAAGAAAACAAATATGAACATGTTAAGCTAGTTCTACGATACGAGACAATACTTGCTTCGGAATACAGTGCACAGGCGTCATGTATACCATGTTAACGGTGGAACTTATAAGCAAATGGGAACAAAATGAATGTAATACTAACAAATAAACGACACAATCCTTATACGGATTTAGAAGCTCTTACAGCTCAACAAGCCCGCGTTTCACGTAAGCACGCCGATGCGTTTAAACAAGCCATTGTTTGATGTATTGAATAAATGCAAACTTGTTTACTGCTAGCTTTATAATAAGACGTATAAGGCGAGAGAGTGGGTGGATACTACATAGAGCGTGTCTAAAACATGCAGATCATACAATCCCTTGCAACTTCAACGTATAATAAGGCTTATTTGTACCGGGCGGTATGTGTTAGGCGTGGAGTTAAACCAAGCAAAAATACATTTTGACTGAGATATATGGCAAATAAGGATCAGTGTTACCAGAATTGACTGTCGAATGACAAGTTGTTTGTGTATAGATTTCAACTTGAAAAATAGCCATGCACATGTAAAGTTATTTACTTTATACATGAATACAAGTCATGTGACCACTTGCGCATGGCCAGTTTTGACCCACATGGGGCATAATTTGAGAAATCTTTGAGAAATCTTTGTTGAGAACCACTTCACGATTTTACGCATTAAATGTAATTTTAAACCCTGAATCGTGAGCTTTTGAACAGATAATTGTTAATTTATTTAGCACATAAGTCTTTGTAAAGCATGTAACCAAGAATGCTCGGCCAGTTTTTACCCCGGGGGGGGGGGGGTGAATGATTTGAATAGTATTCGTAAAGGATCACTAGAAGATGCTACATACCAAATATTTAACATCAAAGCCTTCGGTTTCAGAGTAGATTTTTGAAAGTATTTAAATAAGCGTTTATTCACAACAGGCAACCCCTGGGGCGAGGCCATTTCGACACACGGAACTCGATTTAAACAAAGTTTGAAGAAGACCGCTTAAACGTTTAATGCACCAAGTGCTGAACCTTTGAACCGTGTGGATTTCACATGATGGTTTTATTTTCTACGTTTTACACTATTCATCGAGCTCCGTTAATCTGCATATTAAGCGGACTTCATTAGAATTGAGGCTTCCTGTAAAATTTCGTTAAAAGTCGTTAACGGACAAATGTACGCATGCAGTCAACTGAAGTAGAATGGACGACGGACATCACGGTATTCTTACTGTTCCTAATTAGCACTTATTGCTCATGATAGCTTAAAACTAGCAGATTAAATATTAAAAAAGTGGTTTATCCGTGAAACGGTGTCGTTTACTTACATGAGAATGAAGAAGAGACGTTTTGTTCGGTTAATAGTGACCCGATGAAAAGAATTGAAGAAACGCGGCTAGCAAGGCTCATACGTCGCTAAAATTAATTTATTTCCAGTTGAAAACTTTTGTTGACAGAGCAGCACTGAATAAACTAAACAAACAAATCCTACTCGCACATATTGACAAATTAATCTTAACAACTAATCATACGATTTTAAAAAACTCAACAAATAACATCATCACTCTAATTACATGCAATGATGCGAAATCAAACTGCGTAAAATACTTAGATCTATAAAATATAAGATATAAGAAACGAAAGGCATAAGCAATCACAGTTTTGTTGACAAATTCTCTTCAACCACAAGTGAAGAGTTGTCATGTCTTTTTGCTTCAGTATTCACCTGACAAGTGACATCATCTAATCGAACTTTGAAGTCACCGTTTGGTTCGTCTGTTCGTCCATAAATAACACCAAATCGAAGTGGCTTTCGTATCTTCTCTGGCAGCCATGGGAACAGCACATCAAAGATTGGGCACATCAGCCGACTGTCGATTGTTTTGGGATCGGTGTGACAGGTCAGAAAGCTTACACACACGGCAATAAAAACACAGACAATCATGCCCAGTCCTGTGTACCACTGGTAGGATATCCGATAAAAATCAAACAGCATCGGTTCTTCTGCTACCGCCGCGGATGTTGATGACATCATTGGTGATGCCATTGTCATAGATGACGTCATCACTGATAATGTTGTATTCGTCGTAAAAGAGGCATTAAGATTTTTGAAGCACCCATACGTGTAGGTTGGAAGAGTTGGTTTTAGAGATGGGGGCTTTTCTATCAGAGAACCAAGTCCCAGCCAGCACATGAATGCTACGGAGAGAAGAAATCCCGCGATTGCCCCAATCTGATTGGTCCACGGAAACAACATTCCGGAAATAAACAGCCCGAAAATGGGACCAGCAGTAATCGCGTACATGCTGTACGAGAATTGCAAAATGAGACCGGTGAATTTAGAAATAAGGACAGCAACTCCAAACTGAATTGCACCTGTAATTACGACGATGAGTTTTGATATAGCTATTCCGTGTTTGGTAATTGCGTCAGCACACGTACGCTTGGCAATTGGCTTGATGTAATCCTCTAGAATAACTGCCGACATGGCAGTCAATCCGGACGAAATTGTAGACAGACCTGCACTAAATACACACGCTATAAACACACCTGCGAGACCCGGTACCTTTCCGAGGGAATCTAAAACAAAAAGTGGCAGTAGTTGGTCGTTTCTGTCAATCAGTTTCGCTTTTACAGGATTGCAGGGGTGATATATACCATAGACGACAACTCCAATCATGCTCACTAGCGTAACTATAAGAAGAAGGCCGGGGTAGTTCAGCCAAAGAGCCACTTGAGCGCGTCGTAAAGTGGGCAGAGAGCACGCCCGTTGTACCTGGGCTTGATTTACGCCATATAAGTACAGCCAAAAGAACGAGCTTCCAATAGCTACCGTCCAAACGCTGTGTCGTGTCCTGGGATCGGGCGAGAAATCCAGAAACTCTATCCTCCCGTTCTCAGAGGCGATCCTCCATGCTTCCGAAAACCCCCCAACCGACTTTGAGCCTTCGATAAGCACGGCAAGCAAACCTACGACCATGATGGTGAACTGTAAAGCATCCGTCCACAAAACCGTCTTCATGCCTCCCAGCGTCGTGTATAGCGTGCAGACGGCGGCCGTCCCGATCAAGCATCCCCATAAGGACACGCCGGTGACCGCCTCGAACGCAAGAGAAGGCGCGTAGAGCACGAATCCCATGTAGACCAAGGTTTGCAGGAGAAAAAGCACAGAGGCGATAAGGCGCACCGTGACTCCGAAGCGCGTCTCGAAGTACTGGAAGCAGCTCGTGTAGTTGAGACGGTAGAAGATCGGCACGAACACGTGAGCGGCGCCGGCGGTCGCTATCAGCATTCCGACGACCGTCCAGTAGAACATAGTACCATTGGTGTATATCTGAAATGAGCGAACACGTATTATTTAACTTATATATTATATACCTTACATTCATAAAAATCCTCACATTAACAAGTTGTGTGCTTTAGATAATTTCATATTTAAAAATAACAATAGGAACGTGACTAAAATGGTATGCGATGTACCATAAACTATATTAATGTTTGATATAGGTGAACTAGCGATGTGCGTTTATGTCCCTGAACTAAATTTTATTAACGCGAACGATATACATCGCCAACGTCGTTACCTCGGACGGTGTGCCTAGCAAGGTCAGTGCCGACAGGAAGGTCGCGGCCAGAGATAGACTGACGGGTATCGGGTGCATCTTTCGGCCGCCGAGGTGGAAATCGTCAATGTCCCGCTTCTTACGGTCCCTTTAAAGTAGACATTTGCGTTTATGTACATACACACTATGAGCAGTAGTCTTAAATACTTACAGAATTGTGAAAGCATGCAAACATACCGATTATGATGATCGTGTTTAGTATTATTGGTGTTGGCGATTATAATGATGAAGCCTGTCCCAGCCCACTGGTAGCTAGTCAGACATAAACACATATTAAATTACTTCGCTTTGCGTGTGGACGATTCGGATAAACATGCAAGTACACTTATGTGAATGCTTAATGCAGTCATCTGTGAAGTATCACAGCAGGACTGTGACCAAGATAGGAAGATGTCGAACAAAATGGCGTATCTCTCCATTGAAATAAACTCGCTGTTGCATGTTGCTAGATTGCAAATGATTACTTAGAAGGGTGAACACGTTTAAATCAATTTGGTGTAATAAAAAAAAAGGTAAGATGTTGCATGTAACTAGATTGCAAATGATAACTGAGAAGGGTTAGCGCGTTTAAATCAATCAGGTGTAATACAAAATGTAAGATGTTGCATGTAACTAGATTGCAAATGATAACTGAGAAGGGTTAAAACGTTTAAATCAATCAGGTGTAATACAAAATGTAAGATGTTGCATGCAGCTAGATTGAAAATGATAACTTAGAAGGGTTAAAACGTTTTAATCAATCAGGTGTAATAAAAAATGTAAGATGTTGCATGTAGCTAGATTGCAAATGATAACTTAGAATGGTTCACACGTTTAAATCAATCTGGTGTAATAAAAAAACGCTTCAAATTAATAATTGAAAAAATATGATAACATTCATATTCAATCGTGGTAATACATGTTAACGTATTGTATTCTTTACTGGCAGATAAAGAGTACGAAAAAAAATTGAATCTCTATAGAGGTCTACATGCAGTTGCTATTTTCAAAAATACCGACAAACATGGTTACACACACTATGTAATTTGATCGACATACCTGTATAATTTAAGTATGTACATAAAATTGAATTATTAATTTATTTATTTTTTTTCGAGAAACTCGTCGTATCTGTAAATTCCTTCAACATATACGTTATATACCTATCTACTTTCATATTGTATTATGCGGTATATTTTTTAAATAATAAGTAAACAGTAAGTAAATATTTTGAAAGTATTTTTCATTATATCCGTGTTTGTTTGTGTGTTTAATACATAAAATAACCAAAATAAGGCAATGTATTCGATCTCATTAATTGACGTATTACGTATGGTCAATATAAAATCTCGGCTCGGTGCATACATTTGTAAATATTGCTCATTTGTTCAAAAGAGAATGCTCGGTATGAAAATTTCAAACATTGTTTCTAAAAGATTTTCGTTTATGATAATGTATAGATGTATGCAGATCTATATTCAAGAGAGGCAATTTACCAAAGATTTCAATATAAACATGGTGATCCAGGCATTTCATATGCCACTTATATTGATGGGACAAATCTTTAATTGCACACTTTATGGGCATTTACATGGTCACGTGAATACATAATGTTACAATAAAGGAGACAAAATGAATAAGTCAATTACGATACAGTGATCATGCAAAACATACATAGAGATAATATAAATATTTACACAAGAATGAACTTATGTATTTTATATGTGAAATGAGTTATGCTGGAGAATAAAAGGTGATTTAAAAAGAAAACAGAGTAAAAAAACAACAACAAATAGACCAATTGAAATTCGGTAGATTTATATTATTTACATACAATATAATAGGTACATTTCAGTGTTTGTAATTTTTACTATTCTCATATTTCATAATATCTACATATACTACATCGATAAATGTGTTTGATGTTGATATCAAATGAAGTTGATAATACAATATTCATGTTCATTTTTTGTTGTAAAGCGCACATTTTACGAAAGGACTTAACAGTGTTTAGCCTTAATCCCATGTTACCGTGCGTAATCATTTTATTGGAATTTAAATTTCTCTACTTTGAGTAATAAAGTATTTAAATTATAAAGATAGTCCACGAAAGTAATTGAACAACAACTCGTTTATGCTTGTACATAAACGCCCTTTATAGGGTATATTTTATTTTTATTATTATGCTTATGTTATATTGTATGCTGTGATTGTATATATCCTGATGAGACTTTAATATAGAGGATATTTGTTGGATTGGGTGGAATATCGATTTTAATTCACGAGTGATCATAGAAAAAATATTTTTCTAAGTTCACGAGTGAATTAAAGCGCCACTCGTGAAAATATAATTTTCAATGAACACGAGTGAATTAAAATCGATATTCCACCCAATCCAACAAATTTTCTTTTTATTTTATGCTCACAAATTAATAGTTTTATACGTTTGCCAATCCGTTCAAATTAATTTCCCTTTGGGCGCACCAAAATATCATTACCGCTTTTACAATAAGCGTTGCAAATAGTTCACAAGAAAACAAACGTTAAACAATAACTTTTTTGTATTTACAATGCAACACATATCAGGTTAAAAGAAAAAACACCGATAACATCATTTAACAAATAAATAATCCTATGATGACACAATTTGTTTATGTCATGTTGTCGTATAAATATGCGGAGTCTATTTAGAGCGTAAAAAACGCTAACAGTGTGTACATGTATGTACAAGGGAAGTTACTCCGTATGTTGATATAAATATTCATCGAAGAGTTGTCGCTCTTGGTGGAAGAATGCGTGGGGGGTCACAATGGGGTAAAAAAATAGTGCCGGTACAACAGTGAAAATTATCGATTATTTTCACTGATAATTTTCACTGTTTTAACAGTGAAATTATCTGTTTTAATTCACTGATATTTCTCTTTAAACCACCGGAAAGCATAAAATAAAAATTAATCGTATAATTTCAATGTCACACTATGTTTTAGTAAATTAATAGACCTACCTGTACGCATGGTAAAAGCCGATGACAGCCGATGCAACAAACATTAGGGAAAACAAAACATAATCCAATGTCCGAAACTCGTTTTTCTTGCCTGTATAGATGCTAATATCTTCGTTCATTTTAATAACTTATATTATTTTCTAAAAAAAGAATACACTCACACGTTGAAGTAATTTTCACAAATACGAGCAAATGCTGAAATGTGGTTGACATTAAAAGGTTAAAAAGGCCTACTGCGCACCTTTCAATAATACTCGCTAGGGGAGTTAGACAGTATAGATAAATAGATAGAAAAGGCACGCTTGAATTAACTTTTACATGTTACTACGTTCATTGAACCAAGCCGTCGGATTATCTTCGCAAATTACCTTTACGAATTGGCCACTGAAAACTGCCGGAGGCATTATAACATATCTTATCGTACGTGGTAATGATAAAAAGTTGTTTTACCAGTGGAATGCGTACCTGCATTATAGCACGGTCAATGGGAGTATAGATCATTTGGTCGAGCGGTATGGTAGTTTTCGCTCACAAACTTTACGGTCTATATTTTACCCTGAGCAATTTTTACAAAATGCATAAATGCCTCCGAAAACGAAGGACAATGGTGACCCCAAAAAGGAAAATATAAACAGTGTCAAAAGTCGTGGCAAAAATAAAAAGAGAAAAAATGCTCTGGAACGTTGATTCTTTGCCGGAGAAACGCACTGATTACCGTGCATCACCGTGTGAAAAAATGACTACCCAATCCCAACCAGTGTATATGCAACCAATGAACATGTCGGCCATGAGTAACATGAACAATTATCAATCCCAGCCTGGAGCTTTCTACACACCTCAGCAAAATATGCCGCCTAATACACAGTACCGTATAAATGCTTCACCGCATATGCAGCCAAATATCCCCCCTCCTACATATAATGAAAATTTTCAGAAATCAGTGTTAGATCAGCTTAGGTCTCTTGATAATCGCTTAAATAAGCTGGACTCGATTGAAACACAGTTATCCAACCTGACGATGAAACTTAGTAATATGGATGTACGAGTTACCTCCCTTGAAGGTACAGTGCGCAAGGTTGATTCCCGAGTGACAGATGTTGAAACTAGTAGGGCATTTGACTCTCAGACTTGTGAGGAACTGAAATTAAAGATACCGAGCTCGATAAAGCTCTTCAAGCGGAACGACGCAGAATTGCAGAATTGACCTCTGAGTTTGAATCTTTGAGGGAGGTACCGGACGATATCGAGGACTTAAGATCTCGTTCAATGCGATGCAATTTGCTATTTCATGGCTTTAAGAAGCCTCTCCGGCAGCAAGGAGGTCCGAGAATTGCGCGAAAACGGTGCTTGACCATTTAGTCAATTCATTAAAAATTTCGCACGCGCATGATCTGATCAAAATTGAAAGGGCGCATAGATTGGGTGCAAAATATGATGTCACAAAAGCGAGGCCGATTGTTGTAATTTTTAATCATTATCCCGACAAAATACTTATTAAGCAAAAAGCGCAGGAGGCGTGGAAGAAGTTTAACGATTCTAGGAAACCATTTTCCTACCCTAAGGCGCCTGGTACTAGAGGCGCTGAGGGGTCGGATACTCCCGACGCCAACCCCATGGATGAAACTGTTCCGGTGCAGAAACCGACCATAAGTGTGAGCGACCAGTTTCCGAAGACTGTACAGGCGCGCAGAAAGTCCTTACTTCCGGCAATCAATGCTAAAAAGAGTGGTAAATCGGCTTACCTATCGTATGACAAGCTTTACATAGACAATAAAATGTACACGAAACAAACAGTGTCATCATCTGGTTTTGACATTAGTTAGAGGAAAATGATCAGGGACACCTTTCATTCATCCTTTGGAATGTACAGGGCTTAAATTCAAAATTACATGATCCTGACTTCCTTAATTTTGTGTGTGATTTTGATTTTCTATGTTTTAATGAAACATGGATTGCGTCTGGTAAAAACATCGATATTGATGGTTATGAATGTCTTAATTGTCCCCGTCCGAAATCAAATAAAAGGGCTAGGAGATTTAGCGGAGGAGTAGTTGTTTACTACAAAAGTTGTTACAGTAACTACCTACATCTTGTAAATATTGACCATAAAGGGTTAATATGGTTTAAAATTGATAAATGTTGTATACAGTCTGAAAATGATGCTTATGTATGTGTTTTTTATATTCCTCCGGAAGATTCGGAGGTATATAGGAATATTAACTCTATATTGTACGATTTGGATTTTTTCGAATTTTTGAATAATGAAACACGTAAATTTTCGGATCAGGGTGATATCTTTTTACTAGACGACCTAAATAGCCGCACGGGTACTCTGTCGGACTATATAATTGAACTAAATCTTGATTTATATGTTGGCTTACCTGAGTCGGCAATGTCTGGGGTCAATTTACCAGTGCGTGAAAATCATGACAATGGGTTTAACAATTACGGTACAAAATTGCTGTCTCTATGCAAGGAAAATAATCTCTGTATTTTAAATGGTCGTAAAGAAGTTGGTAAATGTACTTATAATGCTATGTATAGAATAAGACCAGTGTCTAGTTTAGTCGACTATGTTATTTCAAACTTAGAATGTTATGAGAATATCTCAAATATGTGTGTATTAGATTTAAGGTTCATGTAGAGGCGTCATTTAAAAAAATGTGGGACCCCTAGCATTGAACTCAAATTTGACTAAAGGAAGAGTGCCACATTGAAAATGTATACATATATGCTTTAAAGGATGTTTTTCCTTCAAACTGCTACCAATTTTGTACATCAACGTATCATAACATCCACAAAATCAATCAAAATACAAAGCGATTTTAACAATAAAATATACATTATTTTCAAAAATCTGAATCATGTTTATTCCACGTATTTCGGTGGAGATTAAAACTCGAACACATGTCATTTCATCACCATGGGGGCAGCCATTTTAAAATTAATAAAATAGAAAGAAACATGCTAAAAACTCACTCATCGCCTAATTGACATTCCAAACGGTTGACGATGACAAATGCATTGGATTGTAATCTTTCTGTTGATGTTTGCAAACTGCACGATCAGACCTCATAAACACTCAAAAGAATAACTATGTAAGAAGCATTTCACCAATGTTTACAATTGTTGTCGAATCACATGTACTATATTATCGCGCATAAAATAGTACGCTTACAGACTGACAGAAAGATCGATACGTAACTCCGTTCAATTCATCACGGTATACTATTCTATTGATAATATATAATAAAACATCGCTTTAACAATCTAAAAGTAGAAATAATTCTTTTAAACGGAGTTTTTAATAACGAAAGTGAAAACAACGGAAGTTGGATGGATATTCTGTGAGATGCACTTCGGCTCCAGAAAAACAATACAAATAAACTAAAAAAGACGTATGGTGGACAATTTTCAGCTGGAAAATATTTGAAATAGGTTAAGTGATGATATCTCTACGTGGTCATTTCTGTTATTTAGTGCGATCTCTTGCTGATTAATGTTAATAGTTGTTTTACTAGTTGCCACCCAACTGTCAAAATAAGTATGTGTTTTCTCAGGTATGTGTATACACATACCCGGTTTTCTCACCACTGCACGTGGTTTCGACCGATTTGTTTTGCACGTTTTTCTACGGAGCACAGCGATGGCCACGCTTTCAAAATGGGTAGAAGGAATCGAAATATAAAATCAATCGGTTTGCCCATTCCTTTATATTCCTTTACAATATATGTCGTCTGCAATCTATTTCAATTTGAGATGGTTTAAAATTTGCAATTTGGTTGAGAGGTAAATAACAAAATTGTTAAGCCTTTGAAATAGAATTGTGGTTTATTATCCACCATACCTGGATTTTTAAAAAGTAGTTACGTTTTAGTTATTTTTAGAACTTTGTTTAGGAAATTTATCCAAGAAAAGGCAGTTGAATAAAAACTCATTTGTTGTTTAATGACAATATTTTTCTGTGAATTGTTGCTAACTTGACCTTGTATATGTATATAGCTTTGTATTTATTCAACTTAAGGTAGTGCATATCCTTCCTTACTATAGATTGAGATTTTGTAAATTAGTGTAAAAATGTATTGGTTTTAAACCAAAATATGAATAAAGCACACAAATATTGAATGTCAAAAATGTGTTCATGTTATTCTATTCGTCTTAAGCTTTAAAATGATATATAGTTTGACCATATTGTACCAATTTGAATGAAGAAAAACCAAAGCGAAGTTTCAATGAATTGTATCCCCCCATGAACCTTAACTGAATTTTCAGATCACTGTCCGTTAAGGTTCATGGGGGGGATAAAATTCATTAAAACTTCGCTTTGGTTTTTCTTCATTGAATGTGGTACAATATGGTCAAACTATATATCATTTTAAAGCTAAAGACGGATAGAATAACATAAACACATTTTTGACATTCAATATTTGTGTGCTTTATTCATATTTTGGTTTAAAACCAATATATTTTTACACTAATTTACAAAATCTCAATCTAAAGTTAGGAAGGATATGCACTACCTTAAGTGGAATAAATACAAAGCTATATACATATACAAGGTCAAGTTAGCAACATTTCACAGAAAATTATTGTCATAAAACAACAAATGAGTTTTTATTCAACTGCCTTTTTTGGATAAATATCCTAAACAAAGTTCTAAAAATAACTAAAACGTAACTACTTTTTAAAAATCCAGGTATGGTGGATAATAAGAGTCACAATTCTATTTCAAAGGCTTAACAATTGTGTTATTTACCTCTCAACCAAATTGCAAATTTTAAACCATCTCAAATTGAAATAGATTGCAGACGACATTTAAAATTGTAAAGGAATAAAAAGAAATTGGCAAAAGATTGATTTTATATTTCTATTCCTTCTACCCATTTTGAAAGCGTGGCCATCGCTGTGATCCGTAGAAAAACGTGCAAAACAAATCGGTCGAAACCACGTGCAGTGTTGAGAAAAACGGGTATGTGTATACACATACCTGAGAAAACACAATACTTATTTTGACAGTTGGGTGGCAACTAGTAAAACAACTTTTAACATTAATCAGCAAGAGATCGCACTAAATAATAGAAATGACCACGTAGAGATATCATCACTTACCTTATTACAAATATTATCCAGCTGAAAATTGTCCCCCACACGTCTTTTTTAGTCTATTTGTATTGTTTTTTCTGGAGCCGAAGTGCATCTCACAGACTATCCATCCAACTTCCGTTGTTTTCACTTTCGTTATTAAAAACTCCGTTTAAAAGAATTATTTCTACTTTTAGATTGTTAAAGCGATGTATTATTATATATTATCTATAGAATAGTATACCGTGATGTATTGAACAGAGTTACGTATCGATCTTTCTATCAGTCTGTAAGCGTACTATTTTATGCGCAATAATATATGTCGTGTGATTCGACAACGATTGTAAACATTGGTGAAATGCTTCTTACATAGTTATTCTTTTGAGTGTTTATGAGGTCTGATCGTGCAGTTTGCAAACATCAACGGAAAGATTACAATCCAATGCATTTGTCATCGTCAACCGTTTGGAATGTCAATTAGGCGATGAGTGAGTTTTTAGCATGTTTCTTTCTATTTTATTGATTTAAAAATGGCCTCCCCCATGGTGATGAAATGACATGTGTTCGAGTTTTGATATTTCTAGATATGTAAACTTTTTTTACTATTTAAGCGTAACTTGCCCTCGTCAATGTCGATATTATTCACTAGTTATATAATTTTCCGCCGAAATACGTGGAATAAACATGATTCAGATTTTTGAAAATAATGTTTATTTTAGTGTTAAAATCGCTTTGTATTTTGATTGATTTTGTGGATGTTATGATACGTTGATGTACAAAATTGGTAGCAGTTTGAAGGAAAAACATCCTTTAAAGCATATATGTATACATTTTCAATGTGGCACTCTTCCTTTAGTCAAATTTGAGTTCAATGCTAGGGGTCCCACATTTTTCAAAATGAAGCCTCTACATGAACCTTAACTTTTTCTCTAGATGGTTGTATACATGTTCAACCAAGTGACAATCTAGTATTTGATAAAATTGTATGGAACTCGTCTGAAAATGAATTGTTTGTTAATTTAGTGCGAGAAAAGTGTAATATCTTTAATGAAATAGTAACAAATTTGTCAGAAGGTGTATATAATATTGATGAATGTATGAAGTGTTTTTCGGATACTGTTTACGATATTTCTTTCTCATGCCACGGGAAAACGTATAGTAATCGCCCGAAGAAAAAGAAGCGAAAATCATTATGGTTTAATGATGAATGTAGAAATGCTAAGAAAATGTTTTATGATGCGAAGAGACGTCTTGCCGCTATTAAATCGGAAGAAAACAAATTAAATATATTAAATTGCAGAAAAGAATTTATCAAAGTAAAGAGATTGGCCAAATATAATTTTTATAATAAAGAAAAAGTTAAAATGTTTTATATGAGCAAAGCGTCTCCTCGTAAATTTTGGAAATATATTAAGAAATTTAGAAATAGTAAAAGTTATGATGCTAATGTTAGTATAGATGACTTTAAAAAATATTTTCAAAATATATCCAATGATAGTCAAAGTGCGGTTACAATTGATGATTGAGACTTAGATAGGGAAAATATAAATGTTGAATATCTTGATAGAGTAATTTCTGTTAAAGAAGTTAAGAAAACAATATCTTCTTTGAATAGATACAAGAGTTGTGACTATGATAACAATGTGTCTGACTTTTTTTATCGATGTTAATAATATTATATCTCCTTTTTTATGTACAATATTTAATTACATATATGATAACTGTAGATATCCTGAGGCATGGTCTAAAGGAGTAATTATTCCAATATATAAGAAAGGTGATACAACTGTACCTGCTAACTGTAGAGGTATTACTTTAGTTAATGTTATGGGTAAAATATTTTCGTTAATATTAAGAAATCGCATTAATAGCTGGTGTGAACAAGAACATGTTTTTAACAATAGGCAATATTGTTTTAGAGATAAACGCTCTACATCTGATGCCATTTTCTTATTGCACTCGATCATACAGAAAGTTTTAGCTAAAAAGTCAAAATTATGGTGTATTTTTATTGACTACCAGAGGGCCTTGGATTCTGTAAATAGGGATGCATTATGGACTAAATTGCTTCAATCTGGAATAAGCTGTAAAATGACAAATATGATAAAATGTATATATTTAGACGTCCAAGCATTTGTAAAAATATAAAGTTCTATGAAAATGTCTGACTTTTTCAATGTAACATTAGGCTTGAAACAAGGAGAGCCTTTGTCGCCTCTACTTTTTATTCTTTTCGTGAATGATATTGTGGAAAATTTGAACTTTGATGCATTAACTGAAAAGAATTTTGAACTTTTGTCTATGTATGTGATCTTATTTGCTGATGATATTGTTTTGTTTACCACAGATCCAAATAGTCTACAGTCACAAATAGATGCTATACATCATTATTCTGTTAAATGGGGTTTAAAAATAAATACTAGTAAAACCAAAATATGTGTTTTTGAAAAAAAGTAGCAAAATGTATATCCTGACTTTTATATAGATAATGAAACAATCGAAATTGTTGATAATTTTGTTTATCTTGGAATTAAATTTACATATACTGGTAATATGCAAAATGCAGTCAGAGCACTAAATGAACAAGCCCTTAGAGCTTATAATAACCTTTTGAATGTGTTTGATAAGGTTAGTTTTGATATTAGTACTAAGTTATCTCTGTTTGACTCTATGATTGTGCCTATATTAACATATGGTTGTGAAGTATGGGGTGTTTATAATTATAAAGAGGTAGACAAATTGCATATACGTTTTTGTAAGTATTTACTTGGTGTTAAGAAGCAAACTCCTACATATGCAGTGTATGGGGAACTTGGTCGAGTACCTCTATCTGTTATTTGTAAAGAAAGAGCTGTTAAATTCTGGTTGAAAATGATGAAAAATAACGAATTACCTATATATCACATCTATAATGATCTATGCGATAATGTCAATACGCCTTGTTGGGCAAGTAGAATAAATTCCATTGTTGATCATCTAGGCTATGCACATATCAGATTATTTTTCGATCAAAACGTGTACTATTATAGTTTGTTGAAATCAAGAATAAGAGATCAATATGTACAAGAATGGCATGATAGTATTAATACAATGTCAAAACTTGATAGTTATTGCAAATATAAAACCGAATTTTGTTTTGAAAAATATTTAGATGTTATAACTAATGACAAGTTACGAAAATTATTGACAAGTATACGATTATGTTCCCATAGTCTAGAGATAGAAGTAGGAAGATATTATAACATAGAAAGAGATCAAAGTACTGACAGTACTGGTGTGACGATGCTTTTGAGAGGATGGATATAAAAGCATCAAGTTAAGTTTATCTACATCACAACAATCACCACAAGTGTGTATGTTGGTACGAAAAAAAAATTTGGTACAAACATTTTGCGAAAATAAATTGGGTATGAAAACAAATTTGGGTACGAAAAAATATTTGGGAACAAAAAAATTGGGACCAAAAAAAATTTGGGTACGAACAAAAAATTGGGGATGAAATAAAAATTGGGTACGAAAAAAAAATTGGGTATGGAAAAAATTGGGCACGAAAAATTTTCGTTACGGAAAAAAAATTGGGGGAACGGGAAAGTAGTACCTGTGGGGAACTTGACCCACACTCGCACATTTTCGGCCCTTTCCGTCAAACATCAGACAAGTTCCCCGAAGGCAATAGTATGAATGCACATTTCGGAAGCGGTAATGCGGTCCTGCCTGCGCGCGTCAAAATGTAAGCGAAATATGTACACAAGTCTGTCAGGAATGATTGAATTAACGGAGAAAATCGTGTATTGATGTAAGTTTTTTTAAGAAATGTGCAGAAAATATATTAAACAAGAGCTGTGTTTGTGAAACACAATGCCCCCTGCTGCGCAGCTTTGAAGCCATATATTTTACCTTTGACCTTGAAGGATGACCTTGACCTTTCACCCCTCAAAATGTGCAGCTCCATGACATACACATGCATGCCGAATATGGAGTTGCTATCTTCAATATTGCAAAATTTGACCTTTGCCCTTGACCTTGAAGGATGACCTTGACCTTTCACCAATCAATATGTGCAGCTCTATGAGATACGCATGCACGCCAATATTGAAAAAGTTATGGCCAATGTTAAAGTTTTCGGACAGACAGACAGACGCTTTATATTTGACATTTTACCTTGAAGGATGACCTTCACCTTCACCTTTCACAACTGAAAATGTGCAGCTCTATGAGAAGCACATGTATGCCAAATATCAAGTTGCTATGTTCAATATTAAAAAAGTTATGGCCATTAAAGTTTTCGGACGGACGGACAGACTGACACACTGACTGACTGACTGACTGACATTTCAACTGATATAGGCCACCCTACCGGGGGCATAACAAGCAATGGCGATATTTTTCTCAGCCACATAATTGTTAATAGTTTGATATCACAAAATGAAAGTGAAAGTAGAACTGTCAAAAATGACAACCTGTCAACGTGTTGTTTTTGCTGGCACGAGAGGGCGATTACACTCAATGTGTTCACATTTTGACCATAGGCTTTGTCAATGACCTTTATAGTATGGGTAGCTTTGATATTATTTATTGCTATCATGTAACTGCATGATTGTGTATATGTTTACAATACACAAAGCATAAATTATGATACGTATAAATATACTGATTGAGCTTATAATAATCTGAGAACTATAGCCAGGTCAATTAATGACTTAAAATACAATTTTGTGTCCTGATTTCATGAAGAAATGACCATGCATGTCCTAGATTTCAAATTCAAGGCCCTGGTGTGACACATTGGTAGCATTACCGTTCAACTGTAACCAGTCTTATGAAATTAGTTTTTATTGAACTATCTAAGGAAATCTAAACCAGGCACTGATTTTTCTTGTTTTAATACAGTCATAGATCAGTTGTGGCCATCTGGGTAATGACCAATTTTTGCTTACTTGTCACACCCTTAAAACTTTCCACACGTCTATAATAGCAAATCTGGATTTAGGTGATCTTCAATGGTACATTTAAACTTTAGCTCTGTTACAAGAGTGCTGGTAAAGTCCAGTCACATATTTAAATCTAGGCCATGTCAAAATCAAAGTGTCAAAGACAAATGAAAGATGCGTTCATTAATTATTGTCCAGTTGTTTACTACTGCTGTAAGTTTTTATATAATATGACTGATGAACATCATGTGAGAGAAAATTCAGATTATCATTGTATATCAGGTTTAGCAGCCTTTTAGATAACAAAGTATGCTAGTTTTCAATGTCGCTTCTGGGGATCAAACCCGTAGGGCTTTTAGGAAGATTCTGAAATTTTCGATCCCTCGAGAGCAACCAAACGAAAAATTAAGTCAAATATTGCCGACTCGGTTTTTTGAGTCGGTTCATGAGGGATAATGGAGCTTGATTGGTCATTGTCGGCTCTGGTACTACTTACATGTACCCCGGGTACTCTTAAGTATACTAACATGTACCCTGGGTACTCTAAGTATACTTACATGTACCCCAGGTACGGTAAATAAACGTAATTGTACTCGGTCCATATTAGACTGTACCCGAGTTGTATTCGCGCCCAAAATCCGATGTCGTAAAACGCGCAACCGATTATCTTAAACACACTTCTCTTCAAAAAAACACTGCATCAACATGTTTTTAGGTATGTGTCCGATAATATAGAGGCCATTCTACAGAAAATTGACATAAATGTGTATATAAAATTATTACAAAAAAATAATCGACAACGACTGATTTAGGGTTAAATTTCCCGGGTACATTTTAGTATATTTACCGTACCCGGGATACATGTAAGTATACTTAAGAGTACCCGGGGTACATGTACGTAGTACCCGAGCCGACAATGAACAATCGAGCGATACTGGAAGGTGCAACATCTCTCACGCCCCCTAGCATCGCCTTTAGCAGTATTCAATTCTCAACAGGAAAGTGCTGGAGTCATTGATCCCGAGGGACAAGAAAAACAATTGATTAATGTTCGAAATAAATAATTTGATTAATGACAATTTTATTATTTGAGCCAGGTCACAGGAAAAGCGCAGACAAATCAGTATCCAATTAAATATTTTGTTATTGTCAGAAAAACGCTTTTAAGCAAACAGCTTGCAAGCGACTGCAGGCTGATCTAGGTCAAAACTGGCCACAATCGCCTTAATGTCTCTTTTACTGTGACACAGTTCATTTAACTTTAAAATGATAAAAAGTACTAACACTAAGAAAGAGTACAAACCAGATAAGAGTTTGAAATCAATGTTGAATTTCAGGACAGCTTAGTGATCTGCAAATCCCCGATGAAATGTTGATATCAGGTATCATAGTCATTCAATAAGTCGAATGCTCGAATACAATTTATAAAGCACAATGTGACTTATATTGATAACTAAAAATACCAGTATGCCAGTTTTGCCGTGTCAAGCTGTTACGATCCAGAAAGTCCTTCATTCACATCGAGTATATATCCTTCGAATTCCAACTATTGTTGTTATAAGTGGAGATTTAGTGAATAAATAATTCATATATCCTAAATGACAGCTTCTAAATAGCGAAACAAGCCAATTTATGCAGTAAAAAAGTTTTGAATCGAGACTCTCATGGGGGCGGTCATTGTTGAATGTTGAAACACGAACGACAACTCTGCTAGGAGAATGTTATCAATGACGAGTAATCTCCTACGCAGTGGCGAATGCAAAAGGGAAGTAACTGAAAAATCGAGTTATCTCAATCGGACTGGCTCGGTCTTTTACATAGGTCGCCATTGTGATTTTTTTTTATGGTTATCATACCTTGGACGATGCTGTTCCAGCATCGTCAATAATAGATTGTGAAAACTATGTAATCAAAATGCTGTAGAATCAGAATATCATTTCATTTTATGTTGCTCAAAGTATAGATGTATAAGATCAAAATATATTGGAAACTGTTCATGGCCCACTGTTCAAAAATTCATTTTATTAATGTCAACAAAAAGTAAAAAATGTAAAAAAGAATTTATAAAAAATCTGCTGTTAGAAAAAAAAGACAATATGAACGAAAAAAACTTGTTTATGCGTTTTTTAAATACGTGCATTGAGTTGTGGAACACACTGCGAAATGACTCTTGTAAGTAATTAAGACAGCAAGGGGTAAAATAATTGCCCGTTTAAGATATGTTTACATATTCCATTCCGTGCAGTTTAATGTGTCTACCAACAAAAAAATGTTATAAACATATCAGGTTAAATAGATATCTCGCTTGAGAGTCGGTGATCGACCTGCGGAAACAACTTCACTACAAATGGTAGTCAAACAAACGCAGGGTCCCATGAGGGTCACACGAACAATGATGCAGGAATAGCTTGTAATACGACTGAATGGGGAGCTTACAACGATATGTTAAAAAGTCATGTATTCATTCATTAAAACTAAATCATGTCACAAAGCAGAAGTAAGACCATCGCTGTGAATCATACGTAAACACGTATGCAAATTAATTCAAATATTATATTTGAGAATATTACGCTGCAAACAGTCACTTAATACTCGACGTATTTGTTCACGTTAAACTGTTTTGTTTATTGGTTGACTCAGTTTATATCAAGATTTTTAAACTCATACCACGTTTTTACTTCTGTAGTGTTGCAGTTTATTTTCAATCGTGGGGCTAATCGTGGTAGTGGTAATTTAGAGTAAGGTCGATGGAAATTATTAGGTTGTAGACGTACGACAAGATTCGATTTGTCACGCTTTAATCTGATCCTATGGCTACGACATGACATTATTTTAGTAACATTTTCGTATGCAGAGTCCGCTGTATTGTCTTGCAGTGTAATATCATTTGTTTTGAAAACTGTTAACAACATGTTATCAAAATATTGTATCTAGACGACTCATTCTATAATATATTTTTTCAACGTAAATACATGAAATTAAGACATTTTATAAATGAAACAAATCAACATTATAAAAACGCATTGAAGACCATACTTTTATTAAAAACAGTTATT
Source organism: Dreissena polymorpha (assembly GCF_020536995.1). Lineage (NCBI taxonomy): Eukaryota > Metazoa > Mollusca > Bivalvia > Myida > Dreissenidae > Dreissena > Dreissena polymorpha. The sequence goes on from NC_068370.1 coordinate 22,648,061, forward strand.
TATTTTATTTCACATGATGTTGAGTTTAAAAACATTTTCAAGTGTAAAATACATACCGGGTATTTGTAACTGTTTTTGCGCTAGGGCATCACACGGTTCGCAAAAATACGGTAACAAAACTCAACCCCAGCCTTCGCTGATATAGCGCAACAGAGATATTGGTGAACATGCAAACGTCCGTCATAATGGAATACAAACAGATCAACGTATGTATACAAGTGTGCGTGCTATACTATGTTAGAAGTAAATATTGTGAAGAGCTCTTCGAGTTGTGTGCAAATACACGGCGTCATTGACAAATACAGTAAATATGGTTTAAAACGAAAATAACTAAACATTGAACGTGTCTTTTTAACTCTTTATCATCGATTAATAAGTAACCCACTAGTACACAATTACTTAAATAATATCGATAGGTATATAATGTTTATGATATATAATATATTATGTCACTAACCGATTACACAAACAAACTCCGCCCACTTTCTGTGATACAATCATTGTTTAGCCCTACCCACTGCCCTTGTAACGGATCTTTATTAAGGCATCAACTAAATCTAATTCAGTAAAACTAGTTCGTAACAATCGTAACTACTCGGCCTCGTTCAGAAACAAACCGAGATACTATAAACTTGTGGGGATTGTAGAAGAAAAAAAACGACACCCGGACATTCGGAACCCTGCGTTGTTTTTGTTGGCATTCCCGGAAAATCTGCACTTCGTTATTTTGTCGACAATATAATTAGGCATTCGATTAAAGTTTCAAACCGTTAAAACGACACGCAAAGTTACACCTGCAAAAAACAATACTTCAAAGGAGCCGATTGATAAGGCCCGTCAACACCTAGTTGCATTGACTTCGTCTATGAGATTAACGTACTTACTCTAATTTTTTGGACACTGAAAATAAAAAATCGTGTCCGAAAAGATAGATACGAAAAATATATACTTGTTTTTACAACTGTCCAAAAATTCAGAGACAAAAATGTAGGCGTCAGAAAATAAATATACGCTTAAAAATATTGGACACAGCCTCAGGTACGCAATATGTAAAGCGTCCATTTTATCAACGACTAGTATCACCTGCTTTTAAAATACCACGCTGTATAGTATACAATATTTGTATGTATGTTCGCACTTGATTTAATAGAAGTTTACATATTTAATTGTATACAAAAAAGTTTCTCCAATGCTGTACTTTTACCAACGGTTTCAAAGTTGAGCATGTGTTAAACTGATTCTCTAGTATGTTATAAATGCAATAAAATAAAAAATCTGCGTTTTAAAAACAAATGAGCGAATTATAATTATCAGTCCAATAACGTGTTAAATGGCTTTATCAACCGCCCCAGTCAGAGAATGTTTTTTTACACTGCAAGGTCGAATCGAGTCAAATGTTTTTGCGATAACAACAACTTTAAATTTGTCATAGCATTCAACCGGGTGCCTCTGGTCCGTGTTAAAATTAAATCGGGTGCCAATTGTCATGGTCGACACATTAACGACGTGCCGAATGTCCGGAAATGCAAAAACGCAGGGAGCCGATTGTACGAGTGTCGTTTGTCCGGATACCGCTTGTGGGTGGTGGCTGATGTGATCAGATAGGCTGTCCGGTTAGCGGAGGGGTTTGTACACCCGCTTCTCACCTAGGCGACCGCGTTGTTCGACACCCGCTCAATTCCTGCTCTCGGCGCATGTGAGTTTGGTTGACGGTCACTATATCGGACAGGTGGGGTTTCCTCTGACTCCCCCCACACCACTTGACCAAACGCACAGTGAATACCTTACAATAGAAACAAAAAGTTGGAAATCGCAGCTAGAATTTAAAAGGCGTCCATACTTTCACGAGCCTAGTAAAGTTATTTGGGTTCGAATGCTGAAAAACTTCGAAACACACACACACAAGCACGTAAGTTCTTAATTAATTCTCGAGGTGGTAAACAAATGAATCGTTATTATATCTGCTTCATAAAGATTCGTGATCTTGGTCTTAAAATAATAATAATGTGTCCACTTTGGAATTAGTAGGTAGTTTTGTCGACCGACTTATATACCGTCTCTGTGACATTTCTGTGAAATTTTGTTGACAATGAGCCAAAGTAGGTCAATTATACACCGGCTTCCTATGTATACGCCGAAGAAATAATTTTGAGAACACCAGATCGCGGTGGCCAATTATCCCTTAATGTGCACTGGAAGTCATCTACGTATATGGCTTTCAGATGAGTAATTTTGATTTCGAAAGATAATGGAGCCATTAAGTATAATAAAAAAAAGAACTTATGTTGTGTGTGCTGTAATTAAGAAGCAAAATGCTGTCCATTGTTTAAATTGTTTGATATATAGATGACTTGAATTAAGCTACGTACGAAAAGCCATAGTTTGTACGGTATTATACATGCCTGAAAAATGGCTGAGGATGGGAGAATTATCGAGCATTTCTACATATTAGAGAACTTTATTAAAAATAGATTGTATTGTTCAATTATTCACCATTATTCGAGGCAACGTAATAAAATCATATTTTAAGATAAAAAGAAGGATATTCGCTTTTCTCAATCCGCAAGTAGACCCACGAGATGTGCATTTGGGCTAAATATATTACATACATGTATAATGTCCATTTCTGATTTTCATTAAGATCAAATATCTATAGATTACGGACAGTCGCGGCGACGCACGATATATTTAACACGATATATCGCCCTTATGTAGGTAGCCCAAAAGGGGATATATCGTGTTAAATATATCGTGCGTTGCCGCGACTGTCGCGCAAACTATCGTGCGTCGCCACGACTGTCGCGAAAAATAACGTTCGTCGTCGCGACTGTCGCGAAAAATATCGTGCGTCGCCGCGACTGTCGCGAAAAATATCGTGTGTCGCCGCGACTGTAAAGAAAAATATCGTGTATCGCTTTGTGTGTCGTGTCTCGCGTTCAAAGGGCAACACTAGACACACGAAGCGATACACGATATTTTGCGCGACAGTCGCGGCGACGCACGATATTTTATTATTCAAATATCGCCCATATTATCCGGTGTATCGCGGCCTCATTTCAGACCGCGACACTAGACCCACGAAGCGATACCTACACAAGTTCGATATATCGGGTTAAAGGTTACGCATGCGTTATTAATTTCCTTCTATATTACATATAAAATAGTTCAAGTTCGATATCAATTTTTACCATGATCAAGAAATTACCCACTATATCATCATACATCATTGTAAAGATAAATGCATAATCTTTTTAACAAATGGATGTCATTAAATTCTATACGTTGTAACTCAAAATATTCACCTTAGAATAGGCACACCGGTTTTGACAGCTGTGCAGGCGACCATTTTGGGCTCAAATAGTATGACCTACTTTCATAGCCGGGAACCATCAACAGAAAAAGTAGAGCACAACAATGGCTTTTTTTCTTATTGCTTACAAATATACCTTCAAATTGATACAAAAACATTCCATTTGCAACGTATTTTACAAATCATATGCAGCATGCACTGAACAATGTGTGCTAAGTATCAAACTGACTGCATGTAACCCTGCAAGCAGGAGTTTCGGTTTGGGGTTATGTTACCTTAAATATATTGTGCGTCGCCGCGACTGTCGCGCAAAATATCGTGCGTCGCCGCGACTGTCGCGCAAAATATCGTGCGTCGCAGCGACTGTCGCGAAAAAATATAGTGTATCGCTTTGTGTGTCTAGTGTCGCCCTTGATGAAAGAAGGGCGAGATTATAGATGGCACTATCCGGACTCCGAAATTTACACATCTTTATAGATCTTTGTTGAGATGAACATTGGTCATCTATCCGTTTAACTATTTGCTCTATATTTTAAGAAATAAAAAAACGAATTAATGATGAAACGATTAAGAAATAACCACCCTTGTTAAGAAGCGAAACTTCAAGTGGTTTAGTGGAGTCGTTGTTGATAATATTCGTGTTGCTGTAGTGTAACCGTTTAATCAATTGTATTGAATCAAAGCGACCTAACCATCATTGCAACACATTGTCACACGATTCGGACGTCGACATAAATTTACCAATTTATAGTATACAATAACATCTTTCGAAATGTCATCCGAATCTATACAACTAATTGGGAAGATATTGAATGATCCTTCGAAACCACTTAAAGAAAGATTTAGGGCTTTGTTTACCTTAAGAAATCTTGGTGGAAAGGAAGCCATTCATTTGATATCCGAATCTTTTCACGACGAGTCGGCTCTCTTAAAACATGAGCTGGCCTATTGCCTTGGACAGATGCAAGATACATATGCTATACCAACTCTGATTAAGGTGCTGGAAGATACTGATCAAGAAGCGATGGTCAGACATGAAGCAGGTAATATACTTAAAATAGACGAGTGTTCAAGATTGACTGTGTTCTGTAATGTAAATGACAACTGTCTTCTTAAGTAATTTGTATCAATTGATTAAAATCGTGGCTTTTATGACAGACATATCACACAATACATACCATATAATGGAAAACGTAACAAAATATAATAAATGTTAACTAACCAATTAACGTTATTGACTGGAAATCGTACTAGTGAAAAATAAGTTTTTACCTAAGTTATTAAGAAAAGAGACAACGGTATACAGACCATGGACCATACAGCCCATATTTGCTGACCATACGATCCAGGTTTGCAGACCATACGGACCATATGTCTTTATGCCATGGAGATTATTTTAATACACGAAAAACTACACTGCTAAGTATGTTGAAACTAAAAAACGGGTCATGAAACATTTGTGTTCATGATTATTTCAATAAAGTTATTCATATTCTCAGATTTGTAACTCATTTAATTGTATCATCAATTAATTATTTTAACTGTGGGCATTACAAGAACATGCACATTTTTCATGTCTTATATCTATTTTAATAAAATTGGACATTACTACGTGTTTCTATTTTAACACATAAATGCAAACAACACATGCTTTATCTATGTATCATTATAAAAATAAACATGTTTTTTTACCTATTTAATACATGTTATTAAAATTTAGCAGTAAAACGTATATTTTAAAATGTCAATAGGGGTATAACACTCACATTAGTGACTCATATTATTGCATATCGAATACGCCCTATTTATGACACTTACTGATAGATGTTATCTATAACAGTAGTTGAGAATAAACCATAATTTATTTTCACTTCTGTAATTACCAATTAAACGTAAAGTGCGACATCGTTATTATTGTTGACAAAATCGGCTTATGTTTGCATCTCTATTACTCCCAATTTATGTCACATATTGTTTGATGTTAACAATTACACTAATTGATACTTGATGTGTCATTTAACGATGACATAATAGAACAGTTGCCGTTAATTGCCACATCAAATTTATGTTTGATATTTTATCACAATCCTAAATGAACATGAATTAACTATAAATTCATATTAAACTATATTTAAACAATATTAAAGGAGTGGAACACGAAATGAATATTAATTCTGACATGTTTCGTATGGTCCCCAAATGCTTACCTTAATGCCATCGTTAATCCAATTTTTATAACAATTAAGTTGACAACTTTAATCTGATGTTTATAACAAAAACGTTTAAACGATATGCACTTCCACTTCTATCTTCCATTTCTTTATAGAAACTTAGTTTAAACCACACTATTTTATTGTATTCATATCTAAATATACATTTATGCATGATAAACACACACTCCAAAATACGTTTTTAACACATACTTTACTGTTAAAAAACACCACGTCCGACATGTCCTTAAATTCCAGAGAGTTTAGATAAAACTATTGTGTTTCGTCACAGAAATGACGTCACACGATGTACTACGTAATATATTTCGTAATATAAAATATTTCTAATTTCGGTGCGTGTAATGTGACGTCATTAAATGGGTCAAAGTAGTCCGGTTAGTATGGTAATTTGGAATTGGAAACAGCGAGTAGCGTAATTCGGGATTTTTTATTTCAAAGATTGATACAACCTTTATTTTGTTAAAAGCATTAAACAGGTATATAATAAATCTCTTTATTTATATGCTAAGTTTCTTGGATGCAAGTCATTCGAATACATGTATCAGAGAAGCGACATGTATTATTTAAAGCAGCCCTGACTGTTTCTAGATTGATAAAAAATTTCTGGTTTGCTTAAGGAAATTAAAATCCTGTTACAATTGATACTTTGGCTAAAAATGAAATGTGTTTTTTGCTCAGTAGACAAATTTGTCTTTGAGAACCATGGGTAAAGGATATTCAAGTGAGAGTGTGTTTTTTCTAGAATCTACACTGAACTTAAAACTTTTGCATCACTTTTCCCGTTTTTAAAAGTATGTTTCACAAAACTCATAGACAGTATATAAAGACAGTTTACCAAGGACTCTGTGGTCATAAAAAAAAATAACCATGATGTGTCTGCATAAATTGTCTCAATATGGAAATATATACAATCGTCAAAATTAGTTTTGATTTTTATTTAAATGTCTTTAAACAAATAGTTATACCCCCACAAACGAAGTTTAGGGGGGTATATAGGAGTGAGCTTGTTGGTCTGTCTGTCGGTCGGTCCGTCTTAAGTGTCCGCTCTCTTATTATCCCCATGCATTTTGAAAAGCGTGGGGATATTGTGGTTATCTTCGCCGTCTGTCTGTCCGTCCTGGCCACTATCTCCTCCTACACTATTAGCACTACAACCTTGAAACTTACACACATGGTAGCTATGAGCATATCTGCGACCCTGCACTATTTGGAATTTTGATCTGACCCCTGGGTCAAAAGTTATGGGGGTTGGGGTGGGGCCGGGTCAGTAATTTTCACTCATTTTTATCCCCATGCTTTTTGAAAAGCGTGGGGATATTGTGGTTTTCTCCGCTGTCTGTCTGTCTGTCCTGGCCACTATCTCCTCCTACACTATTAGCTATACAACCATGAAACTTACACACATGGTAGCTATGAGCATATGTGCAACCCTGCACTATTTGGAATTTTGATCTGACCCCTGGGTCAAATATTATGGGGGTTGGGGTGGGGCCAGGTCAGAGATTTTCACTCATTTTTTTAGGTTATTTTACATTAACTTCTTCATTTCTACACTGATTCACTTCAAATTGATACTGAACCTCTCTTATGACAAAACGGTCAAACTCAACTATGCATGGCCCCGTTGCCAACCCTGGGGCGCCACGCCCACATAGACCACACCCGCCCAAAATTGCCTTTTACTATAATTTCTTCATTAATACACTGATTCACTTCAAATTGATACTGAACCTCTCTTATGACAATACGGTCAATCTCAACTATGCATGGCCCCATTACCAACCCTGGGGCACCCCGCCCACATAGGCCACACCCTCCCAAAATTGCCTTTTACTATAACTTCTTTATTTTTACACCCATTCACTTCTAATTGATACTGAACTTCTCTTATGACAATACAGTCAATCTCAACTATGCATGGCCCCATGATCAACCCTGGGGCGCCCTTGGGTCAAACATGCGGCGTGGGGATACGCGTCGGCCTCTGCCGCGCCATTTCTAGTTTTAGGTTATTTTACATTAACTTCTTCATTTCTACACAGATTCACTTCAAATTGATACTGAACCTCTCTTATGACAATAAAGTCAATCTCAACTATGCATGGCCCCATAACCAACCCTGGGGCGCCCCGCCCACATAGACCACACCCACCCAAAATTGCCCTTTACTATACTTTCTTCATTTCTACACCGATTCACTTTCAAATTGATACTGAACCTCTCTTATGACAATGTGGTCAATCTCAACTATGCATGGCCCCATTACCAACCCTGGGGCGCCCCGCCCATATAGGCCTAACCCACCCAAAATTGCCTTTTACTAAAACTTCTTCATTTTTACACTGATTCACTATTAATTGATAATGATCATCTCTAATGACAATACGGTCAATTTCAACTATGCATGGCCAACCCTTGGGCGCCCCTGGGTCAAACATGCGGAATGGGGATACGTGTCGGCCTCTGCCTTGGCGAGCGCTTTCGGTGTTCGAGCCGAGCAACATAAACTTCTCTGTATTCAACGCTAATCCTAGTATTCTATTTATCCCATTTGATTTTTTCAACGTGACATTTAACATAAATAGATCTAATAACCTTAACAATAATTTTAATTCAGTCATAAAAGCGCTTAAAATCTAACAAATGTAACCATGCGTAGTGATATACATGTATTTGTTCTGGTACGCAAAATAGTCTTTAAAAAATTCACACACAAACTGTAAAACAAGTAAAAATATCACCATATGCCTATATTCTATTTTACGCAGTATGCGAATTTTAACACATTACGACCGCGAAAAGAAGATTTTACTTTACTATAATTTATTTTATTTTCGAAAGAAAATGATCAAAATCCAATATGGCGGCGATTGCTCCTGACAAAATGCTGTCGATGTCAACATACATGTACACCATCGACGACCTAGTTCTGGCTACCATAACTTTAAATGTCGCTTTTTATGATTTTTGACTGGCGCGACTTTGTACAGGTCTGTCAATACTAAATAAACTGTACGCTGAAGTTTCTTTAGCTATCGAAGACCTTGACAATTTTGACGAGTAAACAGACAATTGCAGCGACTGACACTTTATTTGACAAAATATACAGGGCAATACGTTTTCCGACTTCGGACGATGAATTTAAGGACGCGCAGAACGTGTTTTTTATATAATGTTATGGGTATGCCGTGTGTGATCCGATGCATCAATGGCGCCTATGTTAAAATCATTTCCCCGAGAACAGGGAACGACAAAAGTACAAACAAAAATCAAAACACGTAAGAACTAGTATCTTACCTTTAGTTATCCTTTAAAATCCATCTAATAATCCATTTAACTCAATAATTGACGATTTTGCATCTAGGGTCATTAATAATTATTTTAGCATAGTTAAATAAAGACCCTTATGCCATTCTATCACTTTATTCAAATGAGTTTATGAACGCGATAAACTTTCTTCTTCGTCACACGCTACGTCATTTACTCTACATTTCTGCTGTTCAAATGAACCGGAGCAGTTTATCTAATAATAGCCGTTGGTAAACTCGGTTGCATTTGCAGATTTCTGCATACAAACATAATTATGTTTAAACTTGCACAATGTTTTATTTATCTATGGTAAATACACTTATTGTACGAGAAAATAATTTAATATATAAATACACAAAGAATGGAAAACATTCCAGTACACAACAGATAAATGAGTAGAAAATACCCGTGTAAAAAATGGGACGTTCCCAATTCCAGTCATTCGGTACCCCTCGCAGATTATCATAATCGGACTCGGGAGAAATACGGGTTGAAAGTAGTCCGCCCACGTGATACCATTCTAAGAATGTTACAACAACGAAAACAATAACAACGACGGCGTCCATAATTCCTGTAGAGTTTGTACTTGCTCTGGCTTCAGAGCATAGAAAATCCCCATTTTCATCTTTGCAAAATGTAAACAACTCGCAAAACCGGCCATGTTTGTTTTTACTATATAATTTTGATTCGCGTAGGCCCGCGTAGTTGGACCGCAATACCGCTTCCGAAATGTGTATTCATACTATCTCCTTCGAGGTACTTATCCGATGTTTGACGGAAAGGGCCGAGAATGTGCGATTGAATTCCAGTGTGGTGCTATTTTTACCATCTTATACTTTACACAGTTCTATGCCTAACGTGAATTAAATAGGAAAGCAAACATAGCAGATTATTTATGAACTGTGCGATATGTGTATGGCTTGTTGTACATTCTTAATATTTAAGTTAAATGTCAAAAGTATATGCTTTGGTGATAAACAATGCACATTACACTAAATAATGTCGTATAATTTTGAAGCTCAAGTTTTGTCGACTTTGTTTCTTATGAAAAATCATTCAGTGGTAAAGTAAATATAAATAAAAAAATAACAAAACAAAAATCGTGTAATTTTATATTTTATTTCAACATTTCTTTTGGTGAATATGTCATATATATTTTTTCTGCAAAATATGCACATTTTCTTTTAATGGGTGACCTTAAAATTCGATCAATGAACCAAACAATATCGACCTAATTTTAGCGCATATCGCATGACGTCATTTAAAAAGTAGTCCGTGCACGCGACAGGTATATTCCACAGTGTTGAATACAAGCAAGTATATTCCACAACGTGTTATACCGTCAATGTCGCGGTGAAAATGGGATAAAAGTTGTTTTCATCCGATCTTCACCAAACTTGGTCAGATATTGTATCTAGATTATGTCTAGGTCAAGTTCGAATATGGGTCATGCCGGGACAAAAATGAGGTCAAGGGGTCACTTAGTGCGTTTAAAACATTGAGCATGATGTCCGCTCTCTAATTCAAGTAGTTTTCATCAGAGCTTCACCAAACTTGGTCAGAAGTTGTATATAGATGATGTGTAGGCCAAGTTCGAACATGGACTATGCGGGGTCAATACTAGGTCATGGGGTCACCTAGTGCGTTTTAAACATTGAGCATAGTGTCAGCTCTCTAATTCAAGTAGTTTTCATCAGAGCTTCGACAAACTTGGTCAGAAGTTGTATCTAGATGATGTGTACCGGTAGGTCAAGTTCGAACATGGGCCATGCCGGGTCAAAAACAAGGTCACGGGGTCACTTAGTGCGTTTTAAACATTAAGCATGGTGTCCGTTGTTTTTTGTGAAGACAACATTCAAAATATTCTGTGTCAATGCGGAATGTGGGGGTATTCGTCACGTCTGTGACGAAGCTCTAGTTTTGTTTAAAGATCACATCTTACTCTTCTCTTTAATAGTAAGATCCTGGGAGTAAATAAGTTTCATATACATTTAACTTTTAAGTCATTTTCAATTTTTCAATAACTTACATCCATATAACAGAGAATGTTATTCATATGTTTATGCAGGTGAAGCACTTGGTGCTATTGGAAGTCCAGAAGTCTTACATGTCCTTCAAAAACATGTTGCCGATCCAGTGATAGAGGTACACAGCTTTATTGCAATATAAGCAACACTGCCAATATCTTCTTGGAAAAAATAGATTAGATTAAGGCATACAAAATCCTTTTAGTGCTGGCCCCAACCTGGCTATTTGCAACATAACATCATCTTTGTCATCATTTAAAAAGGATAAACATACTTAAAGAAATTATCAGATTATCATTGTTATTTTGAACTAGCTATGCTGAAATCAAGCTATTGCTAGCTTCAAATGTAAGTCTTGTGACGTTTCAGTTTCAGGAAATAAAAGCTTGAAACTGAGACAAAAATAAGAATAGTCGAGAGTGCAGTCCTGTAATAGCTCCTGTCTTGTAGGTAGCTGAAACATGCCAGATTGCTCTCTCAAGGTTACAGTGGCTCCAGAACTCGGAAAATGAAAAAGGGACTCTTTCTGAGAACCCCTACTTTTCCGTGGACCCAGCCCCACCAACCAAACAGACAGACGACGTAGAGAGCTTGAAAAAGACTTTGTTAAACGAGACGCTATCTCTGTTTGAGAGGTATCGGGCTCTGTTTTCATTGAGGAATCTGGGAACTTCAGAAGCAGTTGTAGCGATTGCTGAAGGTGAACTTTGTACACTTATTATTTGTAATATTATAAATGTTCACTACATTAAGGATTGTACAAGGAGTGTCATATATATTTGTTGTTTTATAAAATTGTATCTTAGCAAGTTGTAATTTTTCTTCAGAATATGTTGCTTGAGCCTGTTTTTGAAAAAGTTTAATTTGCCAAGAAATTAATGTGGATGTCTTTGTGTAAAAACACAATAAGATTATCTCACTTAATCATGTTGTTTTTAATTTATCACAACATTTTCATCTGTTGTATTCTTTTAGAGTAAATATTTACATAATTAAAGCACCTCCAAATAAGTAGTATTAACTTAATGTGTCCATCCTTAAATACATCATATCTTCATGTCAAGTAGTTCATGGAAAACACATTACACCTAGACAAGTCCATTTCTGTTTTCATAGTGATTCATTTTTGTTGATAAACTTTTGACAGAAACGCTGTTTCAATATTCTGAACTACAAGATACATGCGGCGGCAATAACGGCCAAGGGCCGCCCCCTTCAAAACAAATTGTGCGCCTTCTATGTTCGACTGTGTGCATGTTCCACAGTGATTGTTTTTTGCTCAAAATTACAGCCGATTTTCGGCTGCTTCCCTATCACAAAATTCCACGGTTTTTTCCAAAAAATCAGACCAAAATTTCAAAAAAAAGGCCCAATTTCCAAAAAAAAAATAATTTTTTTTAAGAAAGAAGTCACTTATGACTTTATTATGATTTCTTAAATCTAGATGTCAACTTTATTTTTAAAACATCCTTCAAAATATATATTTAATTTAGTCCTTTTTGTCGATAAATTTTATTGATTGAACAAAAATCCCATTTTGACTAGAATCCTTTTCCCAAAATGGCTAGAAAACCCCCTTAATATGCACTTAAAAACAATATTTATTCTGTTACTTATAATCATATTTATAATGCTTAATTTTTCCCAATTTCATGGTTAATCGCGCTATTTTTCCCAATTTCATGGTTATAGCGCTAATTTTCCCAATTCAAATGGCACAGGCTGTAACAAATAAAAGCAAACAAAATCACTGAATTAAATTGCAAGGACACAAAACCATTATTTAATCTCCTACAATTGCAAATGTGTCAAAAGTAAAATACTTAAGTTCATACATCTAAGGTCTTTTTACTAAATAATGCATGAGCATGACATAAGCAAATTTAATAATTTTTTATTTCTAGAGTGTACTAGAATAGACATGTCCTGTAAAACAGTGGTTTTCCTCGCTTCATTGGGAAGACCAATTTCATGGTTAATCGTGCTATTTTTCCCAATTTCACAGTTTATCGTGCTAATTTTTCCAATTCAAATGGCACAGGCTGTAACAAATAAAAGCAAAAAAAAAATCACTGATACCGTCTAGTTACTAAAGACAAAATACAGGTATAAACAATCAAACAGTTGATTGTAATGTGTGCAAATTCTGACGGGCCGTGTGCAAAGTATCGTGTCTATCAATTGCAACAAAAATATAACGTATGCAATGGACACATAATGAATACTTACAGAATTGACTGATGTTTGAAGTTTTATACCAGAGGAATTGAAATGTTGATCTAGGCGTGATTTGTATGAAATTTTGTTAATTGCATTGGTACAAATTTCCTTAATCAATAATGCCCCAAATATTCGTTACGTTACATTCATTCCTGTCAAGATAATAGAACTAAACAAATGTACTTAACTGAATCGTTTGTTTTAAAATTTATCATCCTAATAATGATGTTCCTAGATCAATATATTTATATTTCGTATGAATACAACACTGAACATATCTTACATATCTCATTTCATGTACATGTATCTTGTCACTGTGTATTTGGACAAAGATGAGCTTGTAATGCATAGGTTTTATCAATGTTCTGTTATTTTCATGACATGAAGGTGTTCTGTTTTGTTCATAAGATGAAGGTTTTCTGTTCTGTTCATAAGATGAAGGTTTTCTGTTCTGTTCATAAGATGAAGGAATTCTGTTCTGTTCATAAGATGAAGGTATTCTGTTCTGTTCATAAGATGGCGATGTTCTGTTCATAAGATGAAGGTATTCTGTTCTGTTCATAAGATGAAGGTATTCCGTGCAGTTCATAAGATGAAGGTATTCTGTTCTGTTCATAAGATGAAGGTATTCTGTTGTGTTCATAAGATGAAGTTATTCTGTTCTGTTCATAAAATGAAGGCTCATGTGTAAGACCTGGCCTCTTTACTCAAAGGTCAAGGTCACGTTTCGACTTTAAAGGCTTAATTTGGCAATAAGACATCTTGAAAACTTCTGTCTCAGCCATAACTTTGCCATAAATTTGATGTTCAATGTATTTCAAATTAACTTGGCTCTACAGTAATCAATCATAATTTTCATATACTAGTAACTAACTATGTAGCTGTTACAAATATTCACTATCAAATATGTGTTCACAGTCATAATATTGAAAGAAAATGTACGCTACACTATCAAAGCAAAAGAATAGTCAAGCTTGCTGCGCGAATGGTTGCTAGTAGTCAATGTCATTATGAATAAGGTATTACTAATAATATCAAAGCTTTAACCTATATGGACAAGTATGCTGACTGTGACCATCTTAATTGCAGGATTGAAGTGTAGCAGTGCTCTCTTCCGTCATGAGATAGCCTACGTCCTTGGCCAGATACAACACAGTGCATGCATTGACCAGCTCACGGTGAATCTGAAAGACCCAAAAGAGAATCCCATGGTCAGGCACGAGTGTGCAGAGGCGTTAGGTACATGTTATGTTATGTTATGTTTGGGTTGAGAACATTTAGTATTGTTTGCTCACAAACACAAGTATTCTCAAAGATCTTTAGGGAAATTTTTATGCTCCCCCAAAATTTATTTTGGGGGGAGCATATAGTCGCTGCTTTGTCTGTCCGTCCGTGTGTCTGTGTGTCCGTCCGTGCACAATTTTTGTCCGGGCTATTTCTCAGCAACTAATGACTGGAATTCAATGAAACTTTATGGGAAGCTTCAATACCAAGAGAGGATGTGCATAATATCAGCGGGTTCTGGTCGGATGATTATTAACAGAGTTATGGCCCTTTGAAATTTTCCATTAACTGTACATATAGTGCAATTCTTGTCCGGGCTATTTCTCAGCAACTAATAACAGGAATTCAATGAAACTTTATGGGAAGCTTCACTACCAAGGGGAGATGTGCATATTATCAGCGGGTTCTAGTCGGATGATTTTTCACAGAGTTATGGTCCTTTGAAATTTTCAATTAACTGTACATATAGTCCAATTCTTGTCCAGGCTATTTCTCAGCAACTAATGACCGGAATTCAATGAAACTTTATGGGAAGCTTCACTACCAAGAGAAGATATGCATATTATCAGCAGGTTCTGGTCGGATTATTTTTCACAGAGTTATGGCCCTTTAAAATTTTCTTGTCCCCCCAACTACTGTGCCCTCAAGACGTTTCCTTTTATGTGTATATATAGTGCAATATTGTGACAAAAACAACTTTGGGGAGCATCACCTCTCTCAGACGGTTTCTTGTTATTTTGGTTGTGCTTAAGTGAAAATTTAAGATTACATTTTTTGCTCACCTGATTGCTCAGGTGAGCTTTTGTGACCGGTCTTTGTCCGTCGTCCGTCCACACTCTAGAGGCCACATTTATTGTCCGATCTTCATGAAACTTGGTCAGAAGCTTTGTCCCACTGAAATCTCTGTCGAGTTAGAAACTGTGTCGTGCCGAGTCAAAAACTAGGTCACTAGGTCAAAAAAAAGAAAAAACTTGTAAGCACTGTATAAGTCACATTTCATGCCCAATCTTCATGTAACTTTGTAAAAATGTTTGTCTTAAAGATATGTTGGTTGAGTTCAAAAGTGATTCCCGTCCGTTGCAAAACATGGCCGCCAGTGGGTGGGGCAGTTTTCCTTATTTGGCTTTAGAGAAACCTTGTAAACACTCTAGAAGTCACAATTTTTTGCCCAATCATCATGAAAGTTGGTCAAAACATTGCTTTTTTTGATATCTCGGACGAGTTTGAAAATGGTCCAGATCGGTGAAAAACATGGCCGCCAGTGGGCGGGGCATTTTTCTCTATATGTATATAGTGAAAACATGTGAACACTCTAAAAGTCACATTTTTGGCCCAATTTTCATGAAATTTGGTCAGAACATTTGTTTCCTTGATATGAGAGTTGAGTTCGAAAATGGTTCCAGTCAGTTGAATAACATGGCTGCCGGGGGGGCAGTTTTCCTTGTTTGGCTATAGAGAAACCTTGTAAACACTCTAGAAGTCACAATTTTTTACCAATCATCATGAAAGTTGGTCAAAACATTGGTTTTATTGATATCTCGGATGAGTTCGAAAATGGTCCAGATCGGTGAAAAAACATGGTCCCCAGTGGGTGGGGCATTTTTCTCTATATGTATATAGTGAAAACGTGAACACTCTAGCAGTCACATTTTTGGCCCGATTTTGATGAAATTTGGTCAGAACATTTGTTTCCTTGATATAAGAGTTGAGTTTGAAAATGGTTCCGGTCAGTTGAATAACATGGCTGCCGGGGGGGGGCGTTTTCTCATAACTTTAAGAAATTTTCTAAATTTTCTCTAAAGAAGCTTTATGGACCCAGAGCATGAAGTTGTCATGGTGAGCTGTTTAAGTGTATGGCGGTATGTCGACAATTGGCTTTAAATCACATATCCAAAACTGCTGTGTGAAGTGGCTTAAGCAAGGCATAAAGCTCTTTCACAATTTTTCATATATTTCATACTATGAAAAACTCATTAGAAATCTCCTTAACCAAAACTGTTAGGGTCATAGCTTAGATATTTTGCATGAACCACTGCCTAGAGATCCTTTGGCTTTACCAACATTATTCTAACAATGGTCTTGGGTCTAAATTGGCCCAACCCTAGTCCATGATGGGCTGGCATATACTTTCTTTTAAAAAATTCAGAAAGGAATTGACAATGGTCTAGAGGAGATCTGCACGTGGTTAAATTTTTCCCCTATCTCAGGGGTTATGGATGTTCCTTAAAAACTTACAAACTCCAAGAAAGTGTAAAAATAATGATTTCCAACTGTGTTTATCAGCTCGTAATATTAGCTGAATAACCCGCATTGCAGGTTCAATAGCAACAGAGGCTTGCATGAAGATTCTGGAGGAGTATGTAATGGACCGGGAGCGTGTCGTCAAGGAGAGCTGTGAGGTGGCGCTAGACATGTGCGAGTACGAGAATAGCGAGGCTTTCCAGTATGCAGACACCATGGCTCGACTGAAACAGGGCGAGAATCTCATGACCACAGAGGAGATTGTTACATCGGAACATTGAACGCTGAAATTATGACTTTTATGATTATTAGAAGTGGGGGAAGGAAGGCGTCTTCATTCTTATCAGGGGATGAGTTGGTGGTGACAAAATACATTAACAAAAATACATGTATATAGTAATTTGTAATAGTATGTCGTGCTTGAAAACTATTAATGATTTGTAAAACACAACTGAAATTTGTGGAAACCATCTAAGGTTAGAAAGTGATTTTATATAATATAAATGATAATAGAAGTTAAAAAGTTAATCTTAAAGATCAAGGTCAGTTTATTTTCAAAATGTTTCCTTGCCTAATGTAAATGTGAAAGAAATTTTGCCAAGAATTGAAATGTATTGCTTTGTTTGCTTATTATCCCCACGCTTTTTGAAAAAAAGGTGGGGATATTGTGGTGATCTCCGCCGTCCGTCCGTCTGTCCGTCCGTCTGTCCGTCCGTCTGTCCGTCCGTCCTGGCCACTATCTCCTCCTACACTAAAAGCACTAGAACCTTGAAATTTACACACATGGTAGCTATGAGCATATGTGCGACCCTGCACTATTTGGAATTTTGATCTGACCCCTGGGTCAAAAGTTATAGGGGTTGGGGTGGGGCCGCGTCAGAAATTATCACTCATTTTTTTAGGTTATTTTACATTTACTTCTTTATTTCTACACCGATTCACTTCAAATAGATACTGGACCTCACCTATGACAATACGGTCAATCTCAACCATGCATGGCCCCATTCCCAACCCTGGGGCGCCCCGCCCACATAGGCCACACCCACCAAAAATTTCCATTTACTATAATTTTTTCATTTCTACACGGATTCACTTCAAATTGATACTGAACTTTTGTTATGACATTAGGGTCAATCTCAACTATGCATGGCCCCAATCCCAACCCTGGGGCGCCCGCCCACATAGGCCACACCCACCAAAAAATTCCATTTACTATAATTTTTTCATTTCTACACGGATTCACTTCAAATTGATACTGAACTTCTCTTATGACATTAGGGTCAATCTCAACTATGCATGGCCCCATAACCAACCCTGGGGCCCCGCCCACATAGACCACACCCACCCAAAATTGCCTTTACTATAATTTCTTCATTTCTACACCGATTCACTTCAAATTGATATTGAACTTCTCTTATGACAATACAGTCAATCTCAACTATGCATGGCCCCATTACCAACCCTGGGGCGCCCCGCCCACATAGACCACACCCACCCAAAATTGCCTTTTACTATAATTTCTTCATTTCTACACCGATTCACTTCAAATTGATACTGAACCTCTCTTATGACAATACGGTCAATCTCAACTATGCATGGCCCCATTACCAACCCTGGGGCGCCCTGCCCACATATGTCACACCCACCCAAAATTGCCTTTTACTATAACTTCTTCATTTCTACACCAATTCACTTCTAATTGATGATGAACTTCTCTTATGACAATACGGTCAATCTCAGCTATGCATGGCCCCATTACCAACCCTGGGGCACACCTAGGTCAAACATTCGGCGTGGGGATACGCGTCGGCCTCTGCCGCGCCATTTCTAGTTTTAATTTGAAACAAGATCTTATTGACATACACAACATTTTCCACTGCACACTCACACTGTATAAATTTTTGGAGAAAAAATATTTATTTATGATTTACTGTTGTTACTCTTGTGTGTCAGATGTAAATGTTGCTTTAACGAAAAAAATCCTTTCTTAAAGGATTTGGTTAACTTGATTATCTGTGTTGCAAAAAGTTTAATGTTGAAAATAGAACACTAGTACTAGTTCTTGCTTTTTATTGGTATCGAAATCAAATCGACGGTGTTGAACCGGTTTTTCGATGCATCAAACCGAATCGTAACAGCTCTAGTGGTGGGGGGGGTCGGGGCCCTTCAGATAGTGTAAATTGAAGACGTACAGGGAAATATATTTTTGTTTCAAAGCATGACTACATGTTTATATTCTCTTATGTTTTTAAATAATAATAAAATACTTTGCTACATATGCTTAATTACATTTAAAGCTCAACTTTGGTTTTATGAAAATAGCTGGTAACTGGTAACATAAAAAAGTGTTATCCGAAATTTAGTTTTCTTTTTTGCCTCATACATGTACAACTAACATTAAGAGGGGAATCATCACTATTATAAAAATCTCTAGTTACTGTTATCAGTAGTACATATGTGTACTGTTGCATTTATAAAATTATATTGTTGTTTATGACTTCGAAAGCACCGAAATGTTAAAGCCTATAAACATGAAATGGCTCTTAAAACTATACCCCAGTATTTTTATTAAACTATACAAACACATTTATAATATCATACTTGTGGTTTATTTCAGTATTTCGGTATTTTTACCAGCAAACAAAGTTTGACAGAAGGTATATTGGAGTGGAGCAGTAGGTTGGCCTGTCTGCTTGAAATGTTATAAGTTTGTGGAGCTAGTTCCCTCATTCTCAAGCAATTAATTAGAAAATTACAATATGTTATAAATATGAAGTATAAAAAAAACAACAAGACACTGTTTTGATGCCAAATAATCTACAGGTTACAGAATTATGTACCCTTGAATTTTGTTGAGGTTGGTTGCAGTCACAAATATGGAAATATGGGCATGTGTCAAGCTTTCAGACCTTGACCTGACTGTAATTTGTCATTTATCATGCAATTTTCAATCGTTTTCAATAAATAAAGAGATGGCATGTCACCTGTAAAATCATTTTCCCTACCTTAAAGATGAACAGCTCGCGAAAATGGTAAATGTCGAAGTTGGCCTTAAAACAGCCTGTCCAAACTTTATCTCTCATCCTGCAGTTTAAAAATTATAGTCTCAAATGCTTACTATAAGAATAATGTCTGTCACATGTAATACTTGTTTCGCTAGTTTAAATCAAGGTCACACACAGAGGTCATAAGTTGAATTTGGCAATTAATTGTCTTATTAGAACTTGAACTCGATCATTGATTATGCATTTGAATAACATATGCATTTGAATAACATACACCAATTGTCCATCAGGAAAGGCATGTAGCGCCAATCTCCTTGATTCAAAGATAACCCGGATAGTCTCTCTTACATAATTTTGACAACCTGGACAGTCACTTCTGCATAATTTTGACACCACGGCCATTGGTTACTACATTTAGATGCGAGTGTGGGAGTGTTCTTTAGATTTCCCCTATAGACCCCAAAGTACTCGTTTACAACTTCTTTACAACAACGATTGACAACTTCTCTATGTCATATATACAAGACTAACGGTGTACAAGAAGTACAAAAAGGACAAGCTCGGGCAACTGTGGTTAAAATGAAATTTATATCCGGGATAATTGACTATGGGTTATCAAGTACAACAGGCATCTAGCTAGTAGTAAACTATTTTCACATGCAGTGATATGCTTCATTTTTAGTTATACATGTTGTCCCTTTTTTCTTTCCATGGGCATGGTTGTCATATAATTTTGTAAGTTTGATGGAGCAACTACTTATACATTTCAAAAGCGATGAAATTAAAACATAAAATATGTTATCACCATGACATTGATGTGCTGGACACAGTTTTCATTGCAAGTGATCCACACGAATCCCGAACAATCGCTCCCACGGATAACCGCTCCTACGCTTATTTTGACCAGGCGGACGTTCGTTCCTACGTTGTTTTGACAACCCGGACAGTTGCACCTACATTTTTTTTTACAACCTGGACAGTCGCATCTAATTAGTTTAAGCTTAGTTTAAACTTATTTTGTTTAGCTTGATTGCTTGAAAGACTAATTATAAGGCTTATTTGAAACGCTCTCGAGTCCGTATCCTGGACTTGAACCAATACTTTGGGGTCTATGGTGGAAATCTAAAGAACGCTCCCACACTCGCATCTAAATGTAGGAACCAATGGCCGTGGTGTCAAAATAATGCAGAAGCGACTGTCCAGGTTGTCAAAATTATGTAGAAGAGACTATCCGGGTTATCAAAATAATGTAGACGTGATTGTCCATGGGAGCGAGTGTCCGGATACCGATCCACACATTTAGGCCACTCAATGGGTTCTTCTACCTAAAATCTATATGTGTGTCTCTACTGACTGCATGAGCAAAAAGTATTGATCAAATTTGTTCTGCTACATTATGACATTATATTTATTGTATTTTCATCAATTATTTGGGATGTACATGTACAAGGCGATAAGGTAAGATTGCATAGGGGCTTATCTCCTGTGGCGAGTAAATTAGCGCTAATCCCCTTCTTATCAAGGACAATAAAACACATCTGCTCTTTTGTATTGAGGGAACGTGTACAGCGGTTATGAGAGAGAAAAATGCAGAAGGCCCATTATTAAAAACAGGACATATACTTTTTGTATAGGTCGATCCCTGTTAAAAAAATCCTAACTCGACAGCCAGTTGGGGGGCGTGTCCCTGGGCTTGGGTACGGGCCTGCAATAATTGATCATCACTTGATAAGCGTTCACAATCCAGAGATCGCTGGTTCGATCCCCCGCTGCACCTAGCCTACTAACTCGTCTTTCGCATGAGACGTTAAACCGAGGTGCAGTGTACTAGGTGCTATTGACCTTATCGCAACATCCGGGCACTTGCGTCAGTTAGAGTTACATGCCCCTTGACGACGGTGAAAACAAAAGCGCTGTCGCCATTTTATTTGCATTGAAATATTTAACACTGCTCGCAATTTTCTTAAGTTAAAGCACATCTTCGCGAGCATTTTTTAGAATAAAAATACCCAGAAATAGAAATTCTTTCATAATAAAT
The DNA here is from genome assembly GCF_020536995.1 of Dreissena polymorpha. Lineage (NCBI taxonomy): Eukaryota > Metazoa > Mollusca > Bivalvia > Myida > Dreissenidae > Dreissena > Dreissena polymorpha. The sequence continues at coordinate 22,669,726 of NC_068370.1, forward strand.
TTAATTTAATGAACGAACACAAATAAGGATGAAAACAAACAACCAATAAATTTTAAATATATGCAACATATAGTATAGCTGATTTGAACCTCTATATTTTTTTACCTTATTACCTTGTTACGTATTAAATAAATTCTCATGATAAATGTTATTGTTTTTATTTAATTCACACCAATTTCAACACTTTGTTTCCGCATGTTAGGCATTTGAATGCCCCTTTCTTCAACACAAACCGATTATCTCGTTATGATCGGATACTGTCCAGACAAAGAAAACACGGTGTCATAAAGCTAGCTGGGGACCTATACTTGGGGCTCTGCATAAACCACATGTGGTCATTAAACACAATTAATGATACCTCTATGTCATCTCTTATGATACTGAGCAGTCATTTCAGCCAAATTTTTAATGCCGAAATAATTGAATATACAGTTGCTTTATAAAACACGTTGACACCTTAAATAAACATTTAATTAAATTAAATGCAATATTTTTCATTTGATTGGTTGCATCAGTCTTAAAATCGTGTAAGCTTTTGTATTCTGGTGTTTAATTGCCCCTTTGTTTTGCATAATCCGATTATCTCGTTTTGATCAAATATTGTCCAAACTTAACTGACAAGAAGGTGTCATAAACCACACTGGGTGGTCCAGACAGTGTCATTTAACACGATTGATGCCATCATGTCTCCTCTTTCTGGTAGTATTAAGCAGTCATTTGGATGAATAATTAACGCCGATGTACATAACAGTTGCTTAAATTAGATATGTGACATATGGTCAAATATAAAATCATGTCCAATTTGAAATTTACACCGTAAAGATACAAGCCCGATTAATTTATTAAAGTATTTAATAATTATAAAATTTACGTAAAAAAAAAGTAATTTATCCCATTTTCACCGCGAAATTGACGGTATGACACGTTGTGGAATATACTTGCTTGTATTCAACACTGTGGAATATACCTGTCGCGTGCACGGACTACTTTTTAAATGACGTCATGCGATATGCGCTAAAATTAGGTCGATATTGTTTGGTTCATTGATCGAATTTTAAAAGAAAATGTGCATATTTTGCAGAAAAAAATATATATGACATATTCACCAAAAGAAATGTTGAAATAAAATATAAAATTACACGATTTTTGTTTTGTTATTTTTTTATTTATATTTACTTTACCACTGAATGATTTTTCATAAGAAACAAAGTCGACAAAACTTGAGCTTCAAAATTATACGACATTATTTAGTGTAATGTGCATTGTTTATGACCAAAGCATATACTTTTGACATTTAACTTAAATATTAAGAATGTACAACAAGCCATACACATATCGCACAGTTCATAAATAATCTGCTATGTTTGCTTTCCTATTTAATTCACGTTAGGCATAGAACTGTGTAAAGTATAAGATGGTAAAAATAGCACCACACTGGAATTGGGAACGTCCCATTTTTTACACGGGTATTTTCTACTCATTTATCTGTTGTGTACTGGAATGTTTTCCATTCTTTGTGTATTTATATATTAAATTATTTTCTCGTACAATAAGTGTATTTACCATAGATAAATAAAACATTGTGCAAGTTTAAACATAATTATGTTTGTATGCAGAAATCTGCAAATGCAACCGAGTTTACCAACGGCTATTATTAGATAAACTGCTCCGGTTCATTTGAACAGCAGAAATGTAGAGTAAATGACGTAGCGTGTGACGAAGAAGAAAGTTTATCGCGTTCATAAACTCATTTGAATAAAGTGATAGAATGGCATAAGGGTCTTTATTTAACTATGCTAAAATAATTATTAATGACCCTAGATGCAAAATCGTCAATTATTGAGTTAAATGGATTATTAGATGGATTTTAAAGGATAACTAAAGGTAAGATACTAGTTCTTACGTGTTTTGATTTTTGTTTGTACTTTTGTCGTTCCCTGTTCTCGGGGAAATGATTTTAACATAGGCGCCATTGATGCATCGGATCACACACGGCATACCCATAACATTATATAAAAAACACGTTCTGCGCGTCCTTAAATTCATCGTCCGAAGTCGGAAAACGTATTGCCCTGTATATTTTGTCAAATAAAGTGTCAGTCGCTGCAATTGTCTGTTTACTCGTCAAAATTGTCAAGGTCTTCGATAGCTAAAGAAACTTCAGCGTACAGTTTATTTAGTATTGACAGACCTGTACAAAGTCGCGCCAGTCAAAAATCATAAAAAGCGACATTTAAAGTTATGGTAGCCAGAACTAGGTCGTCGATGGTGTACATGTATGTTGACATCGACAGCATTTTGTCAGGAGCAATCGCCGCCATATTGGATTTTGATCATTTTCTTTCGAAAATAAAATAAATTATAGTAAAGTAAAATCTTCTTTTCGCGGTCGTAATGTGTTAAAATTCGCATACTGCGTAAAATAGTATATAGGCATATGGTGATATTTTTACTTGTTTTACAGTTTGTGTGTGAATTTTTTAAAGACTATTTTGCGTACCAGAACAAATACATGTATATCACTACGCATGGTTACATTTGTTAGATTTTAAGCGCTTTTATGACTGAATTAAAATTATTGTTAAGGTTATTAGATCTATTTATGTTAAATGTCACGTTGAAAAAATCAAATGGGATAAATAGAATACTAGGATTAGCGTTGAATACAGAGAAGTTTATGTTGCTCGGCTCGAACACCGAAAGCGCTCGCCAAGGCTCGCGCTTCCGGCGTTCTAAGCATCGCAACATAAACTTCTCTGTATTCAACGCTAACCTAGTATTCTCTATGTATTTAGCGTGTATCAGTTAATTAAACAGACGTCATTCCGTATTAAGATTTTATGTTACGACAATAAACGATCGACATCATAAAAAAGAAATTACGTTTGACAGCAACGGGGGTAAATAATGTTTGAAAAACAAATATTTATACAGATGTATGTGTGTTAATTTTATTATTTGTCACTCGTACTCATTACAATGAACACAACTAAGGCTTTCAGTAAGTCATGTACCAGATGTCCCTACGTATTTTACAGCTTCACATTAGCATGATAAATTGACATAGTAGAAATATAATTATAATGTTCGAAGATAAATGAACCCTGAAAAGAACGACACTACTCATTACATCAACATCTACAAGGATACTCCCATTATTACAGAATAAACGAATTTACCCGGTGTCTCAGTGAGAAAGTTAATCATGAATGTCGCCGTACTCGATCGTCGCCCACTTGGTCGGGTCATTTTTCCAACATCCAGCTTGCAATTTGTACGGACATTCATTAAGTCCAATTAGTTTTATTTTCTGATCATATCGGGCTTTCGAAGTGCAATCTAACCCTTCATAATAGTCAAAAGACATTTAAACACCAAATACAGGACATTTAATTACCTATCGACTTCCCAATAGGAATGCAATTGACGAAATATCAGCAGAGGTGCTCAATCAGCGTAGTAAATCGACCGTATCTAGGGCATTGTTTTCACCGTCGCTAAGGGACTGCCCCTTTTGTGACGTCATCGCGATAAGGTCAATACACCGGGCACTAAAAGACCCAGGGTCACCTCTGGAACGGGGTGTCTCCTGAATCATGCACTATCCCCCGTAACTAACTAACACGTCTTTCTGGGGGCGATGGCCATATGGGAGACAATCCCGGTGCACTCGATAAAAAACAACAACAGGGTTCACTAGACTGTGTAAGTCAGGGCCGTCACTAAAACGCTTACGGATTATGCATACAATATAGATAACGTTGAAAACTGCATACGATATGAACAAAGAAGGAAATTGCATACGATATGGACATAGAAGGAAAATGCAGACGGGCTTTAATAAAATGGATTTAAATCATTATTTACACGTCACTAAGATGCGCAACCCTTGTAAATGTGATATTTTATTAAATATAGTAGCATTATTATCCATTATTATCCATAGTGCCGATAGTTTAATCAACAAGAAAATATTTAAAACCGGTTGAAGTCCGTGGGTAATATGTTACGGGTGTAATTTTTCGGTGTTTTTTTTTCTTTGCAATTTCATATACAATTAAAAAAGACAGGAAATGTATAGGTATTTCTGCGTTTTTATATAAATGACACGCAGACGATATAGAGAACGCTAAAAACTAATATATATTTCCACTTTTTTTAAAGAATTAACGCACACAATCCATGTTCTAAGAAAAACAACACAAAACATCTAACTTAATGATTAATATCCGGTCACACGTGTCATATGGCTCCAACAGGTGTTAACATTTTCTATACTGGTCTCGAAAAATATCCACAATCCCCCTGCGCGACACCATAGCAGAAGTGTAGAATATACTTACTCTGCAGTACTTGTGTTTTTTTATAGCAAAATTTTTTCCCCACTTTTTGCCCTTTATACACAAGTTAAGTGTCAGCAGAGCTGGCAGGTGGACTCCATAGTATTCGAGTTAAGACACCCCATGCTAATTAATATCCATCAATTTCCGCAACAATTATCAGTTTGATGTGACGATAATCTAGAATGTGTTACAAATGCTGTCGTTTTTTAACAACTCGATTTGTATCTAAGAACAGAGTTTAAATGTATAAATAACTGTAAATCATTGTATTTATTATTTAAATAAGAACATAAATTAATTTTGTATATTACTCGCCGACGGGAATAAGTTAGATGTACATTGCTTATACATCTTCTCATTATGTATACACACACAATAACATTTATCTGTCAACAAAATAATTGGTTAGATTTACAGCCACTAAAAATAAAATTTTAACACAAAAAGAGAAGTGCCGTCTGTTCGGAAGTGTGTAATGACCGTACAATATGATTTATTTGTTTAAAAAAAAAATATATGTGGTAAGAATCCGAGCACCTAGGACTATAAAACAACAGAACAGCTACGAGAATTTAAATTCCAGTTAGAGCATAATGTGCTATATGTTATAAGATATATGTATAATATAATATAACATTTTTAGCAGTATAGTTCTTACCCCGCACATTTAAAACGACAGTCAATATATATTTATTTAATGAAACAATATTAGAACGTTGGAATAAAATACTAGAGACTCGATCTGTGAAAAGGGGTTTAATGTACATGTGCGTAAAGTGTCGTCCTAGAATAGATTGTGTTGTCCGCACAGGCTAATTAGGGACGACACTTTCCACATAAACTCGACTTTTGCTTAGAAGAGACTTTCGTTAAACGAAAAATGTCATAAAAGCGGAAAGTGTCGCCCCTGATTAGACTGTGCGGACTCCACAGACTTATCTGGGACGAATCTGTACGCACATGCATTTAAACTCATTTTCACAGAGCAGGGCTCATTATGTATTTGCTAATATTTATTTCAAATGTTTCGAATGTGCATTTTCCTGTTGCTCATATGGAATAATAAACATAATTCAAAGTTTTCAAAGTATATAGGCAAGCTGTTAGTTAACATGGTAACTAATTGAATAAGGGCATACTCGAAATGGTAAAAAATTTTCTTCATGTATCTACTTTAAAACGTTAAGCATTTGGTGTAAACTTTTATGTAAAAATGAGATAATTAAATAATAACTTGATATAACATTATCTTATTAGTGTTCACAGTTTTCAAAACAATAACAATTTGTAATAACTTGTGAGCTTACTTATAAGAGAATGTCACAAATATCAAACAAACAGTAGTCTATACGATAAATCATCGTATATTGTGAAAAAGAGTTGTTACATGAAAAATCTCCAGTATAGGGTAGGTAACATAAAGGTGGGATTATGATAGTGATAATGATAATACTAATAATGATGATTATATCAATCACGGTGATAATGATAGTGATGATTATACAGCTAGGAATGGCAAATAGTACGATAACACTGAACATTAGGGGTGGTACCTAAGTCATAAGTCTACAAATTCAGTTTATTTTACACGCTATGGCATTTCCTATGTACAATACATACATGCACATGCACTTGTGTAGTGATTAAAAACTATTGCAATATCCGTTTCAAAAGTGTAGTATGATTGAACGTACGTAGGTCCCCATACTATAAATAGGGTACTCGCCCATCGAAAGTTTGGGAAGGTAACCGTAGAGAAACTTTTAAGCGATTAAATAGTACGATTATACGTTTTATCGAATTAAGTTCATAAAATTGCTAAACGCTAATGTGTACAACTCTTTATGATAGAAAAAGTTTTATAAAATTAAACAAACATCTATATTATAGAACTATTCCGACAATTCGTAGAAATTCTGATGGGTATTTAGGCCAATCAATGTTATTAATTTCCACTTACATAGACAAAAAGTAGGAGAGATAGGTCGTTAGCTTGTTTTACTATTCAATTGAATAAGAATTATTTATTAATATACAAATGACATGAATTCAACTTTCAAATCTCTGTATAATCTCTTTCGTCACTTGTTGGCAAATTACAATTATTAAATTTAGATAATATGATCGCAAAATATACAGCTGGTTAATTAAGTGTAATAAGCAAAAATGATGAAAACTTAACATGGAATACCAAAATAAACTTTGGGGTTCGTTGGGGAACCAGTAACTTGTTAACCTCTTATACTCCTCGTAAAATTAGTGATAATTGATGTTTTTTAGGGTTCACTAGAAATAATGTTTTATCTGTCTAATTTGCAAATGTAATACTTTATGTGTATTAAACTTATTATAAACGTAAATGTTACCATTTGATATATGTATATAAAGTTTTAGAGTGTAATAGTAAAAGTAATTACCAAGAATTGTGGCAAAAGTAATTTTCATGTACCTTATTTTGATACAACCTTAAACGATATGTATCTAGTGTCTTGTATTATTTTAATACTATTTTAATACCCGATATGTATCAAAAATAGACACAGCGTTTTTAAAGAAGACAGATAAATAAGCAGGAGATCTATCAAATTCAACAACAACATTTATTTCAGCAATGAAGCTTACAATAAAGCTTCTAGCATGCAATAGTAAATGTCTGTTTTTAGATATATTCCGTAATGGAAAAAAATACTGATTGATAATGCTACAAAAATCAAAAAGTAAACTCACTGATCGTCTTCCCTAAATAATTCTGTAATTGTTGTTTTGAGAAATAAAATTTTGTGAGCTAAATGCTGTTACAACTTATGTACTGTTTTATGTGGCCTGTGAAACAAATTAAAATATATTCTGTTCCGTTCTATACATATACCTCTGGTTCAGTTGATTGTATTTATTATTTGATAAAGGAGTCAGCAAACTATTAAAATAAAATTGGTAGATTTTTGTATAAGCGTTTACACGCCAAATTCGATTTTTTAAATACACGGAATAAAATTCTCATTATATTATTCATTTGAAAATGAGCAAATAAAGAAATATAGAAATGTAATTAAAATTGTATATTTGGTAAAGATATTTCATTCTCCATTTATGTAATACCACTTATGATGTTGTGGTTGTTGTTGTTATAAAACCACTTGTTTACAATGTATTTAATATAAGAGAGACGGACATACTTTATTAACTTATCGTGTTAATCAGTTTTCAAAAATACAATTTGAAGATCAGACGCAATGGTAATATCGATTCTTTAAGCATTCTTACGTGATTTACATATCATCAAATATTTTATAAAAATATTAAAGTAATGTAAAGCTGTGTGATTTAAATCAGACTCAAGATGTATAACATATTCCTGTCCGTTGATATACTTTACAAATGCTTTTATTTGCCTTTATATATATATCAGCAAAAAGAGTTAATTAATAAAGTATCAATCCTGTGTATTATCTCCGTTCATTGAAAAATACAGCGTCAATAAATGACAGACCCCAGCATATCCACATTATGCGTATAATCCTCATAAGCTCTCAACGGACCTACCACTGGGTTAATGCATTTTTTTCCTGTGCACCTGTTAGTTTTGATCACCGATAATGATCGCTGCTCTGTGACCACAGCAGGATATCAATGAACGGGGATAATACACAGGATTGGGGCCAATAGTGAACCAAATAAAGTACATTATTGTTGTAACTATGAACTGCATAGCTATTGAAGATTGCAAAATGGGTCTTTCGAACTGGGATTCATGTGTATTTTACTCTAAGGTAACTTCTAAATGATTTTGGGGTTTCAGATATAGTTTTATATTATCACAAAATAAGTAGTTCTTTGTCGTTTAAGAACATGTATACTACATATACACTATTATCACATTCTATATACACTTATACAATTACTATTGCCAATTCATGATTTTGCGATATGTTGTCTGAGGAAGGACATTTGTTGCACGCTTTAGGATTTTTGCACCCTCTTTAAAGGGGCCTTTTCACAGATTTTGGCATTTTTTAACTTATTCATTAAATGCTTTATATTGATAAATGTAAACATTGGATCGTAAAAGCTTCAGTTAAAAATCAAGAACAAAATTAAAAAAAGGAAAAGAACATTGCCCGGAGCAGGTTTCGAACCAGTGACCCCTGGAGTCCTGAAGTAAAAACGCATTAGCCTACTGAGCTATTCCGCCGAGTACACTTACTTGACGTATTTTACACCTTATATAAGCAATCTTCGTAGTTATACAAAATTTAACGACAAAAACAGAACTCTCCAAATTATTCAATCGTTTCGCGTTGCAACGCTTTATAATTTTTAGGTTTTATAATCGTCAAAAGATGCATATAATGGCTATATTAGAGCATGGTAAATGTTCAGTATTACTGTTTCCTCACAAATATCATAACTAAAACGAAAATTTGCGAATCTGAAACAACTTTTTTCAATTTTGTCAATTTACCAAAGCGTGAAAAGATCCCTTTAAGTATGAATATTTTGATTTTTGCATCCTCTTTGAGTTTCACAGTGAGTGATTGACTAATTATGCGATTTACTTTTCGACGGTGTGATCGACTGACTGCGCGACTGTTTATGTAAGCGAGTGACTGACTGTAAGAATGTTTGAGGGACGGACTCACTCCGCGAATGAACATGCGATTTACTGACAGTGCGAGTTAACAAGTGCGCGATTGAAATACAGTTACACTGATTGAATAATTTGGCTATAACTTTTTTCATCAAACGCCATAAAACTGATAGAATGTAAAGAATGTATGTGATCTACCGTAAATTCAGCTAATGAAAATATTGAGCCGGAGGAAACTCACTAATCGACTTACTGTAAGAATGGGATTGATGGACTGAATATGCGAAAGAAGCTGTGAGTGAGTGACAAGTGGGGTTACTAGATTAACCGAAAGCGCGCGCTTTCGGTATCGGTACCGAATGCGCAAAATAATTACCGAAAGCGCATTGAATACATGCGTCCGTACGTCCCTTCTTCGTTAAGGCCGGGTTTCCATGTCTCCGCGTCCGCATTCCGTGTGTCCGTGTCCGCGAAAAAAACGAACTGGTTGAAATCTGTTGGAGCGATTCCATGTATCCGCGTTCCGCGTCCGCATTTTTCGTCCGCGAATTGCGTCCGTGAAAAATCGCTCGGTGAGCGATTTTTCACGGACGCGGACTCAGTACACGGACGGAAGTGAACATGAATGGTCGACTTTCAAGCATAAATATTAGTGAAAAAATAATATATTTAGTAAGGGATAACTGAAATATACAACCAACGTAAGAAAGAATACAAAGACAAAGACATTGCATCAAACAATTCGAATATATATCGTCTACACTCTATAATCGCTTTTCAAAAGACACAGTATATATTTCAAACAAGATATAACGCTGTAAGAAGTCGCTATTTATGTTCTTTTTTGTCTATGCGGGTTCACATTCAAGTTTTAAAGTCTGTAATACGAATAATCAGTAATGTTTATCAATCTAACTATGCTAATTGTCATTAATTCAGCCTGTCCAGAGTGGCTTATCAGCTAGTTTCGGCTTTCTGTACTGTGGTGTTGGAGAAATTAGCTGATAGCGGTATGAAACATTGAGATATTTAGGATTTTTGTATACCTTGGGTTATAACAGTATTTAAATATTTTGTTAATAATTATTAATAACTTACCAAGGTCCTAAACTCTTCATCGTTCAGCTCTAAGTCTCTAATAAGATGGTAGTATGTACCGTAATTTTGACGGTTTCTTATGATGGCACGTGACAAGTACCTATGTCTGCGTTTCCGTCTACTAACTTGCAGTGCTGCCGCAGCATAAAAAATGTGTGCTCTTCTAATAACGACATCCTAATCCAAGTACCACCACGTTTGGAATGAGCTTTTTACACGGAAAGGCTTAAATAATAAGCGGATGCATGGAAACGATACTCCGTGTCCGTATACGGAACGCGGACACGGAACGCGGACCCGGAGCGCGGACACGGATGCATGGAAACCCGGCCTTATCCGTCCGTCTGTTCATTCGTCAATTCGCTAATCCGTCCGTTCGTTCGTTCCTTCGTACGTCCGTCCCTTCGTTCATTCGTCCGTCGGTCCGTACGTTCGTGCGGCCTTTCGTTCGTACATAACATAACATGAACTTTGTTCAGTCTGTGCGTCAATGTCACCTATCAGCCTTATCGTTACTGTCTCTCATAACGCCCCACTGTGGTGTGGTCTTATGTCAAATATATCTATCTTGGTCTGATGTGTGGATGTAGTATCTTTAAATGCGGCACATGTAATACAATAATTAACTCAAGCACTTACACTTAACAAAAAAACACGATATTTCTTTATTTCCGTTATCAGTTTAAAAATGATGGTATTACTAAACAGTAAAACAGATTAATGCAATTGGCCGCTAGATGAATAATGTTATACAATTATTCTGGGCAAATTTATTATTTCAAAACATTTTTAGTTGGCAATGTTATTCACGTCCAATAAATTCATCAGTTCTTCTTATCAACCAGATGCCTGTTGTCTGCTACTGTTTCTTATCATAATTGTATATATTACAATACACCATCAGCGGCCGAGCGCAGAATATTCTGCGCTTGGCCGCTAATTTTTGTTGTGTGGATTGCATCAAATTAAAGGTCAAATTCCGATTAAGTGCGCGTGCCATTGAACGTTAAGTTAAGCGAGAGATGGGAATTAAATTACCGTACACATAATTAAGAACTGAAACTATTCTGTCAGCTTGATTTATAAATCACGTTTCATCGCGCCAATATATTCATTATTTCAAAAATTGTGTATAAAAGCAAAACGATTGAAATTATGTCCGAAACCCAGCTTTTCACATAAAATGACCTTGAACATAACGCCAGCAGACCCGATTGAATACACCTCATTTATTCCAATCAGGTAAATAACAAATACAATAATAAAACAGGGGAAGTCTACACTGTGTATTAGCAACCTGCTGTGATGATCCCTATCTTGTCAGCTCAATACACAGGCACCTGGCTACCGTACTGGAAAAAAAGGATGAACTGCCAAAATAACTGATTTCATTTATTGCTAAACTGTTGTGTACATTTTAAATTAACAACGTGAATGGATCAATATCACCGTTGCACATTTTAATTAATTTCACAGTAATCTGTTCTTTAAATAGTGATAGCCTAATGAAAGACGGCGCTAATAAAGAATAAAGTGTGAAGGTGGATATTAAGAAATAAGATCCATTTTCGCATGACACTGGCAGTATAGAATGTAGTCTTATATAAATAAAACACATTTAAGACATGGATAAAAGATAAATAAGACACATTTGAATCTCTCATTTCTTAAAAAAAATAAGCACGTAGTCCAAAATAAATAAGATACGTTTAAGAAACAGAAAAAATATATATAACATACATTTGCATATTTCATTTCTTAAAAAAAAGCTCGTGAATCTGAAGCAATACATTTATTTCTTACACATTATTCTAAAAGTCGACAGACAACATAAGTTCAATGAGGGAACCACAATTAAATAAGATCCATTTTCGCATGATACTGGTCTAACGAATTTTTCAAACATTCAATTAATAGAGAGCAATATCTGGCTGTCATCATCGAACCTAAATTTGGTTGCAATGGAAGTCAAAATTGATGTGTAATGTTTTGTTTTTCAACTTCTTGCTCCAGAAAATGTTTTTTATTTACTTTCTCCATGTACATTAGTTAGTCCGTTTTAGCGTTATGATTAACTCAACAATAATGGTGAATTGAGTGTTTTTATCAAAGTTGTAACATTATGCAGTTCATAAGGAAGACGTTATACGAAATCTAGCAAAATAACGGCGCACAGACATTTCACTTAACAAACGTAGTAGGTGTACGTTTCGGCGGCTACTGCGTCTGACTGCACTAAAATAATTACGCTTTAATACCAAATGATCAATTATATTCAAGTCACATAGAAGCCGCTCATATCTTATTGAGACGCAAGGTAAAGGGTGTTATAAATGGGCTTCAGTTATCTGAATCCGTACCTATGTTGTCCGAAGATAAGAGTCACTGGAATGTGGAAGAATTAATGGAACCAGTAACACAGCCTGCTTGCCAAATTCATTACACCCATAATTACCATTGGGTCGTGTCGATTTTGCATGATAATCAAATATTTCTATTGGACAGCTTAGGTAACGATCGTTCTAGAGACAGATTAATACCACATGGCCTTCAAATACAACTTTCAGTATTATATGGTAAAGACAAAGAATACATAGATATCACAATTCCGACCGTGATGAAACAAAACAATAATGTTGATTGTGGAGTTAATGCCATTGCCTTTGCTGATCTGTTAAGTCTTCAATTAAATACTTGATATGTTAAAAAGGTCCATCACAAGACAATTACTGGGCAATACATGTATATAGTCCGTGTTACCACCCACACACAGCTCAAACTGACGGTTAGATGTAAACATGGTAAGGTAAGGTTGCACCAGGATCTGCCAGGTTCATTTGTGAAGATCTGCAATGAAAAGATATAACAATGACTGATAATTTATGACTGCAACGTTCCACAAACACATCAATAATACATCAATACAGTGGTAACCACATGTTATTTTTCCCTTCATTGTTGTTTTTCTTATTGAACTTAATATTTGTAAAAATAACACAACACATTATTAATCAAATGATACACTGTTATCAACATGAAAATAAGATTTTTGTTTTGTATATAATTTTATTTCTGTTCCCTCCAGATATGCATAGTGAAAAGAGCTAAGGCATTTTTGTTTAATAAATTCTGTTAGTTTTTATCTAAACATCCGCATACCATGGATAAGATAATCAATAAATCATATGTTGTTTTTCCTAATGGAAAAAATAGAATAAATAGTAAACACAAATGAGGTAAACAATGCATGGTGTGAGTCATACCATACCTGCTAATTACAATATAAGCACATCTTTTGGTACTATGTCATTATTCCCAATCAGAATGTTATGATGTGGATCAGCTTTGGACACATGCCCCTACATGTATATCATTGGAGTTCTTCACTGAAACAACAAGATACAGGCCTTAATAAAATTATTGCAAAATATATATTTATGTCGCTAATTAATTTCATGAAGGCGACATAACTTCTCCACCATTTAATTATTTGTTTGTGCCACACATTGACCATTAAAATCAATTTGATGTGGAGAATTGGACACAGGAGAATTCTCAGCCAGAAGTTGCCCCATTTACAGGTCATGCAAAGTTGAACATTCAAATGCACAGTCCGGAGCTATTAGAGTTCTTAAAATTGTTCATAGGTGAAGCCTTGATTAATTGCCTTGTGCTGGCTACCAATAACTATACTTCAGCAAAGTTAAATGGCCCATTAAAACAATACAAAGGAATGATCAAATGGGAAGAGTTAACCTAGCACACTGGCAATAAATATAGGGCATTACGGGTAAGATTTGGAATCTGTGTTGTAAAATGAGACTTTAAATGAATTTTTATTTTAAAAAATTGTAGCACAATATAAATTCGATTAAATCTTGATTTTCTTAAAATTTACAAGGAAGTAAGAAGATTATGAATATTACTGGTTTTGTTAAAATTGAAGTTTTATTTGATACACCTGTACAGGAAAAAAATAATAAAAAGTACCAGAATAATTCACAATCAATTACAAATAAGAAAAATGTAGGTTTCATACACTTGACATCTCTTATTATAAATGAAATGCAGCCTTTTGAATTCCACCACCCATTTCAGCCTCTATTATTGAAATAGCTTATCAGTCATCACATAAATAGCATGTTAAGTGTTAAATATATTACTTAAACTCAGTTAAATACATCAATAACAAAAATGAACACTTAAGTGAGTGTGTGTTTGTATTTGTAAATGTTGTCCCCCAAAGTGTGAAATAAGAGTTGTTTCTGATTAATGATAATTGGCACAGTTTAATAAGGTGTATAAGACAAGTAAAGAGTTGATTGAAAGCTGAATGGAAATACTTCTCCTTTAATTTGCCGCAAAATACATGTAAAATGAAGACCTATGACGCAACTGTACAGAAGTGACATCTCCCGAAATTTTGAGCTAAGCTTGACCCCTGGATGCAAAAGTACCATTTCTCCCCGAAAAGTTGCCACTTCTCCCTATTTTGGCCTTTGGGAGAAGTGACTTCTCCCTAAATTTTGAACCTAGCTAGACCCCTGATTTAAACATAATATATTACAAATAAAAAAAAAATGCCCGCACAAGTATTGAATCTGGTAACAATCTTACCAATATTCCAAAACATATGAGCAGACAACCTTTAAATTGTCTAAAACTGGAAACTATAGTCTCTAAAGTGACTTCCAAATTTGTGTTGTTCTACATTTTTTATTTCTTTTTTGTTTTAACGAATCATTATCTTTGCGCATCACTGCTTTAATTTCAACTTGATCATGAACACTTAATTGACATTGATAACGCATTCATTAATCCTTTCAGTGCGGGAACCAAATTTTGAAGGCCTTTGCAAACAGTTTGGATCCAGATGAGACGCCACAGAACGTGGCGTCTCATCTGGATCCAAACTGTTTGCTATTCTGATAGTATTTTTTTTTTTTAAATCAAAGAAATGCTAATTGTAGAAATTCAGCAGACGACATTTTAGCAGACGACAAATTTCCCAGCATGTAAAGGGTTAATTCTGGTGTTACAAATAGAATTGCGATTGCTTACAGTCCATTACAGGATTGCACACAGATTTTTAACACAAATTTTATAATACATGTACAGTCAAGTTACCATTACCGGATCAGTAGCGTAATTAAGTTGTTCTGGTGAAAAGCAATAAATGTTTTGAGACTTCTTTTACATCAGTTTGATTAAATATTACCTTTGCTCGCTGATTAAGCATATAGTCTTATTTTTAAACGCAGGCAAAATGTATTTGTGATACCTTTTTTTCGCTGCAGAATTCATGCATTAACAGATCAGTTGTAGCTATAACGGATCACGTGATCGAAACCACTCAGGGGGCTTCTACCACGCTATTTGAACTGTCGAAACATGAACTGTGTTGTTTACAATGCCGAAATTACATTGCCAGTTGTAAATTATATTCATTTGTTTTTGTTATAATTGTTTTCTATATGTGATTGAAAATGCTGTGTTCAAAATATCATCCAAAACTGACAAATATTTATCGGGAAGCGCATTCTTGAACATGAAAGTGATCCTCTATGGGTAATGATCCGGTAATGGTAACTTGACTGTATCTACTACAACCTAATTCCATATTCATTTGACAGTCTTTCAGCTATCAATTGATCAACAGTTATACAATCATCTTAAAAATAAATCAAGTGAAAGTAGAAAACTTTGAGAAGCATATAAGCACTAAAATGTATCAAAGATGTGTTACTACAGTTGATGTCATTATAAAATCGTATAATAAGAAATGATTTGACAGATAAATTGTGAAGCGTTTTAGATTTTGACAACTGTGTAACAGACAGAAATATCCGCTAAAATCGTCATTATGAGAGCCAATACGTCTCATAAACACGTTATGATTGATGAAATATATTCTTTTTACAGGAAATGTTTTTCCACATACTTCTTCTTGAAGCAAACAAACTGAAAATCTATGAAAAAATATACCTTGGCAAAATCCAGAAAGTTTATCCGAAAATTAACAATGTTGATCTGCCATTCCATGCCCTACTGTTTTGATTGTTATATTAACTTAGGTTAATCTACACCATAAAATATCAAAATAAAAAAGGTAAACATCAATATTTAAGTATCCATCGTGTATTTTTAACATCAAAAAATAAAATTAAAATAACTAAACCATAATAAACACCATAATAACGGACAGCGATTACCGTCTGCAATTTCCTTCTTTGTTCATATCGTATGCAGTTTTCAACGTTATCTATATTGTATGCAAATTCCGTAAGCGTTTTAGTGAGACCCAACCCCACAGAGTTTAATATCCCAATTTTCTGAATGTTTTTCGGGGGGGGCGGAGGGGTGGTCAAATAAAGAAGGAATTAAACATTCAATCTTTTTTTTTCATTTTTAGAAATAATCGTACTTTTAAGGTAAGACGGTGCACATTATCCGAAAATATTTTAAATATATTATTGAAGTAATTTCTTTGGAAAACTTTATTGAATTTAACCTTTTTATTACATTTTTACAACAAATGTTTATGCGATCACCGGCCAATTATGGAAACTAACAACTTCCTTTGTTATGGGTTTGCAGATTAAGTTTTGCATGTTTACTGCATGATAATTAAGATTTATATAGCGCAAATAATAAATAACAGGTACGTTCTAGTCGCAAAATATGTAAACCAAATCGCCAGGTTTACAACTGACGACCAACACGAAACTTAGACAAGTTATGTTTGTTCGGATATAATTTTCGGATAAAACAGGATTATTGTTAGTTGCAATAATTCAACTCTCAGCTTAGGCTGAGAGTTGCAATGTGCTCTCTCTTGTCTATGGGTGCAAAATGTTATCAACAATTCAAAGGTTAATGAACACTGAAACTGCAAGAGCTTATTAAAATTTACCTATCTAAACCACAAACTCATCCAAATGGTACCAGTAAAGCAAGAAATAATTGATTTGTATTGACTAAGGTTTTGTTTTGTACGCTGTATCCGCCATATTGAAATTGACCCAATATAGGTCAGGTCGCTTTACACCAATATTTTGTACATCGCGTTATGTGTTGGAGTCAAAAAGTCGATAACGATGTGGTATTCGATACAGAATACACTGTTTCATATTTAAACATAACAATGTCAGCGAGAAAAGTGTGTTGAAACATCGTCGTTTTTTTATCGGATGCATGCAAAGGATAACATCCGTAGGTTTCCATTCAGGTAAATTTTAGGTTATGAAGTTTATTCATTATTTTCCTCAATTTGTCTCGAACGACGTCTGTAACTCTGTTTAGTGAAGCGCTAGGATTCCAGGCGCTGAACTGCACCCATGTGTATGAAGGAGTGCATATGGACTCCCAGAGCCGCCATAGCAAAAATTATCAAAGGTTCTGGGAGTCCGTTTTTATGGACTAGATTATTGTGTGACTGTTTTAATTAGTTAGGACGAAATTTTACGGACACATTTGCTACTTGAGACATTATTTGATCATTGCATTTACTTTTTATCATTTAAGTATTATTTAGTATTGAGTTATGTATACTGCAGGCATGGATTTACCCGGGTCGTGCCCCCCCAGCCGCTGAAGCCTTCTTTTCTTTTCGTGTAAGTGTTTTTGTGCAACAAAGTTGGCAAGATGTTCCGATTTACCCGATTTCCAACACAGGACGTGACCTTACCAACCTTACTGACAACTTATACGCGGGGGTGGGGGGGGGGGGCACCTGTTGTACGTTAACACTCGATTATCACCGTCGCAACAATCTCTTTAGTGCTATATTCTTTCTTTTCGCAGTATATTTTAATCGTCTGGGTAATATCACGCGTCTGTCATTTACACTAAATAAGCGTCTGGATTATCTCGAACATTGTTTTGATGGCAAGTATATCAATTAACACTGTATTGTCAGATGTCATAAACATGGGAACATTATATATGGAGACGTTTCTTGCGGTATATAATATAGCTTAACACGGCATTGTCTTCATTAAACTGAAGCGAAAGGCAACAACACTGGATCGACTTCGTCCATATAAAAAAACAAAAAACACAGAGTTGGACTCTGAGCCAAAGTTGTTGAGTCTAAGGTAAGAATTTGTATTATAACACGTTTATTGTGCTAAGTTCATTCAGTATGTTATATGTTTAACTCTAAAATATTGAAATAAAAGAACACAAAGATCGAGTGTAAATTTATTAACATATTTCTTTATACTGATAGTATAATTACAGGGGTTTTTATCTGATTTTGGGGAAAGGGCCTGGCCTTTTTTGAGGGGAAAAAAATCGTGTGAAACGTCGAATTTTGGGGGAAAAAATTGTGCGAAAAGCTGGATCTTGGGGAAAATAAGCAAAGTCTAAAATAATCAATTTAACATATTTTACTGTTTTTAAAACAAATTCAAGGCAACAGATAATTTAATTATGCAAGATTTTTCTAGTTTCTACAGTGGATGAGGATAACTTATATATTTAAAGGAAAAAAAAAAAAAAAAAATTTTTTTTTTTTTTTTTTTTTTTTTAGGGGAAAATGAAATCTAGGGGAAATTTTACCAGCTGAGGGGAAAAAAAAATCCGAGGGGAAAGGGCCGATTTTCGGCGGGTCCCAAAGAAGGAAAAAAAACCCTGAATTAATAAAGCCATGCGATGATATATGCCTTTTCTGCTCTGTATACACCTTGTAGATATTAATTTAATTAAATATATTGAACTTTATCAAACGTTTTGTGCACTTTTTTCATCTTTGGCTTATTCAACTAATAACATTCACATTTTATCAGGCTTTATATAAGCTCTGATAAAATATGTTTATTTAAATATAAATCAGACCAACAGTATTAATGTATTTTTTTTAAATGATATGTTTGCGTAGTCAATTTAACTGAATTTCGCATGTCTAAACACTCATTCTCTTTTATTTTCAGAACTCATAATGAAGATGACTGTAAGAGTTCACCTACCAACTCAAGTGTTGTTAAAGCTACCAGCCTCCTACCAATTGGAGCCACAGTGACAGATATAAGGGATTTTGCAGAACTCACTGGTCTGTGTCTTATGTCAGTGGGCAGGGACATTGATGTAAACCTTAGTAAAATTGTCCAACAATTTGCAAGGCAGAATCCAAGATAAATAACTGCCTTGTATTTTGGAGTCTGATTTGAACAATGAAGAAACTGACTTGCGTAAAGTTTAAGAGACTGTTTAGTTTGTAAATTTTCTCATTACAGTTTGAAAATTGTGAAATTTTGTTTGTGTGTTATTTGTTTAATTGTTGAAAGGAAATATAAATTAAAAAAATAAACATATTTAAAACTCATCGCTTTAGCTTTTTATTTAACTTCTTTATGTTGAATGAACCAATATTAAGTATGAACGTATTAATATATGACCATTCATTGTACACTTACTTCTTGCCGCCGCCCCCCCCCCCCCTCCGCATTTGTGTTGTGGAACAAACTTTGTGCCCCCCCCCAGTTATGTCCTTTCTGGATCCGGCCCTGTACTGCTAGTCGCCACAATGAGCATTTCAATCAGGCGTGTGTCAGTGCTTGAAAATTAAAAGAAGTAATGTATAAAAACAGCCAACCCACTCAGAAACTGTGGTCTTGTTTGGTCACCCCCAGCCTAAACTGGTCCAGGGTAGGTGCCTGTACAATATTGGCTGGCAGGGAGTTGCATAGGATGATAGTAGCTGAATAGAAGGAAACTTTATAATTGATGCTGGGAGTGGGAATTTGTCTGAATGAAAGAGGGTGCAGATGTCTAGCCAGGTTGGAGGAATGACTTAAGGAGGGATAGGTACAGCAACCAGTCAGTGGACAATTTTGTAGAACATCAGTAGCCGGGAGTCATACCTTCTGTTCTCAAGGGAACGCCACTCTAATTTTTCTAGCATGTGTGTGACGCTGCTGTGGTATGGGTAATCATTGATGACCCATCCAGCGGCCCTGCGTTGGACCATCTCGATCTTGTTGATGTTGTATTGTGTATGTGGGCTCCACACTGAGCTAATAAACTCAAGTTGTGGGCGGACCAGGGTTTTGAAGGCAAATTCTGTAATGTGTGGGTGCTTTATGGGAGTGTTGCGTTTAATGAAGTTTAGTGTTTGACTGGCTGTTGCGGTATCCTGGTATATGTGATTATTATACCCCCATTACCATTGGTGGGGGGGGGCTATATAGGAGTCACTTTGTCAGTCGGTCTGTCTGTCCCGAAATTTCATCCGATCTTCACCAAACTTGGTCAGAAGTTGTATCTAGATGATGTCTAGGTCAAGTTTGAATATGGGTCATGCCAGGTCAAAAAGTAGGTCACGGGGTCACTTAGTGTGTTTTAAACGGAAAGTTTGTCCGGACCATAACTATGTCATTTATTGTTAGATTTTAAAATGACTTGGTACATTTGTTCATCATCATGGGACGGTGTGTCTTGTGAAAAAAGTTCGTCAATATCTCAAAGAGCAAGGTTACACTTGCAGTTCAAAGGTCAAATGCTTTTCCGGGCCATAACTTTGTCATTTATTGAGAGATTTTAAAATCATTTGGCAAATAAGTTCACCATCATCTGACAGTGTGTCGCGCGAAAGAATTATGTCGATATATCCAAGGTCAAGGTCACACTTTGAGTTCAACGATCATAAATGAGCTTGTCCGGACCATAACCTTGTAAGATTTTAAAATCATTTGGCACATTTGTTCATTATCATTGGACGGTGTGTTGCTCGAAAGAATTACGTCGATATCTCCAAGGTCAAGGTCACACTTAAAGTTCAAAGGTAAAAAATGGCCATGAATGACCTTGTCCGGGCCATAACTATGTTGTTCATTGTGAGATTTTAAAATCATTTGGCACATTAATTCATCATCATTGGACAGTGTGTCGCGTGAAAGAATTACATCGATATCTCCAAAGTCAAGGTCACGCTTTGAGTTCAAAGGTCGAAAATGGCCATAAATGAGCTTGTCCAGGCCATAACTATGTCGTTCATTGTGAGATTTGAAAATCATTTTGCACATATGTTCACCATCATTGGACGGTGTGTCGCGCGAAAGAATTACGTCGATATCTCGAAGGTCAAGGTCACACTTTGAGTTCAAAGGTCAAAAATGGCCATAAATGAGCTTGTCCGGGCCATAACTATGTCGTTCATTGTGAGATTTTAAAATCATTTGGCACATTTGTTCACCATCATTGGACGGAGTGTCGCGCGAAAGAATTACGTTGATATCTTCAAGGTCAAGGTCAAACTTTGAGTTCAAAGGTAAGAAATGGCCATAAATGAGCTTGTCCGGGCCATAACTATGTAGTTAATTGTGAGATTTTAAAATCATTTGGCTTTTGTTTACCATTATTGGACGGTGTGTTGCGCAAAAGAATTACATCGATATCTCCAAGGTCAAGGTCACACTTTTAGTTCAAAAGTCAAAAATGGCAATAAATGATCTTGTCTGGACCATAACTATGCCATTCATTGTGAGATTTAAAAATGACTCTGTACATTAATTTTGTTCACAGTCATTGAACGGCGTGTCATGTGAAAGAACTCAAGAGTTCAAAGGTCAAAATAGCTATAAATGATAATGGCATAATAATTTTTAAAAATTACAAAAAATAAGATTCTCTTGTTTTGTGAAGACATGATGAAAAATAGTCTGTGTCAATGCGGCATGTGGGGGTATACGTCACGTCTGTGACAAGGCTCTAGTTCCAACTGAGGTCACGTCTGTGACAAGGCTCTAGTTCCAACTGAGGTCAGATGTGATGCAAACACCCAAGTATTAAGCATTACTAACTGTCTTGAGGGTTTTGCCGTGGAGTGTGTATGTGGATTTGTAGGGGTGTTTTGACCTTGTGATGTTAATAACCGTTCACTTCACTTGGAAGGATTGAATTCCTTATCCCAAGAGTGTTCCCATTTTTGTAACCAATTTAGATCATCCTGAGTGTGTTTTATTCAGTGGGATTGTTGACCCTGATATAGACAGCAGTGTCATCCGCAGATAACCGTACCTGTGAAACTATGTTTTCGGGCAGATCGTTTATGTAAAGCAAGAAGAGAAGAGGGCCGAGAACAGAGCCCTGAGGGATACCTGATGTGACTGGTACCTCGTCTGAATTGTCACCATTGACCTAGACAGACTGACGACGATCTTGGATGCCGTGTTTGTGCATTTTGTAGAGTAACTTCAAGTGATTGACCTCGTCAAATGCTTTCAGGAAATCCCGGAGTATTAAGTCTGTTTGTTGGCCATGAACAAGATTCCTGGATAAGTCCTCTACAAGTCCTATGAGCTGTGTCTCGCATGACCGTTTTGACCTGAAGCCAAGCTGAAGATGGAAAAGAATATCGTTGGCCTGGAAGTGTTTGGTGATGTTTGAGGCGACAATGTGTTCCATGGCTTTACAAAGAACACATGTCACTCAGTGAAATAGGCCTATAATTTGCTGGGTTACTTTATTGCATTTTTTAAAGAGGGTGGTGACGTTCGCCTTGATCCAGTCGGAGGGGATAGTGCCTGTGTCCAGAGATTTCTGAAAGATTCTGGTTACAACTTTTTTCAAGTAATGTAATATACCAGCCGTGATATTTTAATCAATATAAATTAATAATTGTAAAAAATATGGTATTTTAGAACTTTTCTTTTTTCGTCAATCTGGTTGACAGCCCCTTAAAATAAAAGTAAAGACAGTAGATCAGTCAACTGGAAACAAAATAAATTTAATGAAAGTAGATCAGCCAACAAACAAGATTTCTCAAAACTAGGGTGGCAAAAAAAGTATTTGGTATTTTCCAATGTCTGTGAGCTTGTGCACACAAGTATTAATTTGACAGAATTCACTACATAAATCCTTTACAGTTCAGTTTGCAATCTTTGTTTTCAACCATATGTCTATACATTATATATCATACATTGTATATGATTTTTTTTGTGCCGGGTCCCTAGGTTTTCAACAGAAAACCGGCAAGAAGGCTTATATAAAATTTCACATTCAATGTTTCCAATGGTCTTGTTCAGTTTTCAATTCTCTCCATGGCTGAATAATATATGGGGGCTTGAGAGGAGGGCCGGAGGTCACCATGCTATTGTACCAATAGATCACACAATCTGTCATTTTTTTCTGCCAAAAATATATTTTTATTGAAGTTAGTTTATTTCTGTTTAAAAATTGTTTTAAAAGTAGTACCGTAAGACAAAAGTAGGCATTCATGAAGCCTAGGTGAAATGATCAAACTTTCACTTCACCTCATGTTGGAGTGAAATAATCAGGTTACCATTCACTACTTTTTCCTACTCAAGGCAAACCATGAAACAAATTGTAACCACACCTATTTCAATGCAGTGAAAAAATGTTGGAGTTAATTGGTTTTCTTTAAAATTTATATTTCACATTACAGGGATCATCCTAGCCCAACATTTTAGGGAGAAGTGACTTCTCCTTCCAATTTTATTAGGGAGAAGTGAGCGGACCTTTGATCAAACGCGTAAAGGAACTTTAATATTAATGTTTCACAATTAATAACCATACATATATCTTAAATAAAATATGCTGAAACACTAACTAAGAACTGTAAAACATGTGTTTTATGTGGCAAAAATACAAATTTCATTCATATGTACATTGCGAAATATTGTCAACCAGACCATCTGTAACACTGCATGTTAATTCGTCATTCTATAAACATGTTATAAAGAATGACAAAAATAATTAAAATCGACTAACCATACGTATCCGAAAACGACTGTCCGAAAACATGTCGATATACGTCTTTGCACATTTAGTAAAATATGCATATTGTTTGACTGCAGAAAATGAAAACCAGTATAACCTGTAACCTAGCAAATACGCGATAAATATATTATTTGGTTGACATATTGCTTTAAAATATAATATTGCAGTGCTTTACTTTGCTAATAGATAGTTTCAAATTGCAAGATGACGGGCATTAGCAACATTCATAGATTGTACGGATTTAACACAGTAGCGAAGTGGTTTCATCAGTTACTGCTCATGTCAGTATCAGCCGCTTACCAATCAGAAATCAATAAATAAAAGACCGGGCAATGTCTCATGGCGATATGATAAACGCATAACAATAACAATGCAAATACTATATTTTCTTAATGCTATATTTTATTCCCTTTACGCACAATAAGTCACTGTAAAGCAGTTGGTTATTTCTCTTCGATTGTTATTGCATATGCACATTTTTAACTGAATTTAAATCTGCAATTTATCCCAATTAATTCCGCATTATGCACCAGTCTCAATTTGCAAACGACAGAGAGTAACGTGTACTCTTAAAAACCTCCCGAACATTTCGTGGGAGATTCTTCAACAATACATGTTCATGTTCTATGCCGGCCATAGCTTAATTATTTCAAGATTTGTTGTTGTGTTTTATTCGATTATACATAAATTGATGTAACATACCATAACATTCTGAAATAACCTAAATTGTAATTCTCCCAACTTAGTGTCGGGTGCCGGTAATTCTTATGTTTGAATGACGTAATTGACTTTTAATGGAATGTTCCCACGTGCTTTTTACTGCGTTTTTGGATTAAACTTTTGATTTGTAAGTCTGCTTCTCTGTTTGTGATATTTGTTAAGCTCAGTACTCAACTAAATTATGACTGAAATTTAGCAGTGAGATTCGGACTGTTTTAAGTGTACAAAACGTCAAGCATAACAATAAATGACCAACATGTGAACAATGGCTGTATTGGTTCCCGGCAGCCTTGACAAACAACAAGAGCCAATTGAAAAACTGTAAACGAGGTAGGGAGCCTCGACTGGCATTCTATACATAGATGGTTACGTCAATACACTATTGTCGGTAAGACCGCCGTGTACACAATGCCTCGACTGGAATAAACCAAGGCGACTTGCACCAGCGGTCAGTGATGCATAGCAAATCCTGTCGCTATCAGTAGATCAGATAACCGAAAATTGCACACAGTAAACAATGGCAGTATTAGTGACAGCATTGCGCACAGGCGCAGCAGATTATCAAAGGAGAAAATATTGGAAAATGTCGGTGATTTTGTTTTGGCTTTGATGTAATCAGAAAGCGATATCAAGCATCGTAGGGCGACAATGTCGCCTATGTCGCTCTCTAGGATGATCCCTGACATTATGAATGTGTCGTAAAATGTTTTAAGGCACTCTCAGAAAACATTTAGTATACAGTAAAATATGAAATAATTTTTATCAGATTGATATTATGACTAAATATTGAATAAGAAAAAAAACAGTATTACACCAAATACTAGTCTTAATAACTGAATCTAATATCATGGTAAATGTGCTTGGGATGCATGTCAATTAGCCCCTGGTATAATGATTGAAACACTCAGGAAGTTTAGTGACATGTCATTTACTTCAATCCCTGGGCAGTGAAGGAGACTATCATCTAAGATTACATTACTGCTACCTGTATACATGTATGGGAGTTTGATCATAGTATTGTAGGTTACAAATTTTATGTTAACATTTTTAATAAACATATTTTTTTAACTGAACACATCACGTGTTTTAAAACATAAAAAGCAATTTACAATAAAGTCTCTCATTACTTGTATATATACAGTGTGTTCCAATATGTTAAGTTACTACACTAAAAAGATACCAATCCAATTTTTCCATGTTGAAGATAACAAATTCCAAATATCTGAGAAAATAACATAAAAGAACCCCCCTCCATGCAGCCACCCCCCACCCCACAAATAAAGAGTACATGCACTGGTACATGTATATCTATGCTTGATTTAATTTTTCATCATAAAAAGTTGTGGATGAATTAAATCTTTGTAATTTTATTGTTTTTGGCAGAAACAGATTAATTTGTTAATTGAATGAAACACAATTTGTTAATTGAATGAAACAATGGTAATTTTCGTAATTGAATTCCATGGTACCCTACCCTTCCCAAAGTACAACGTATTGTCGAAAAATGCTTATACCCAGTACGTATAAGATCTGAGAACTTGAGATTTTAAAACAAAATTACACCAAAACACCAACTGAATCAGATAATTTTTGTTCATGTGGAGTGGTTACACTATCAACTTCCTGCATGGATGACATGATGTAAATACTGCTAAGAAAAAT
The DNA here is from genome assembly GCF_020536995.1 of Dreissena polymorpha. Taxonomy (NCBI): domain Eukaryota; kingdom Metazoa; phylum Mollusca; class Bivalvia; order Myida; family Dreissenidae; genus Dreissena; species Dreissena polymorpha. The sequence goes on from NC_068370.1 coordinate 22,695,877, forward strand.
GTATTTTTAAGTGGCAGACTGAATTAGATCTGTGCCTGCTGTGAGTATTCTAAGATGTTTAAAAACTAGCTTGTTCATTTGAAAGAATCTCCTGGAAGCATGGTTATAGGCATAAGCACACACATGTACCTTTTTTCAATACTAATTTCAATACATTATTATAAAGTAAGATTTTTAAAGATATTTTTTGCAAATGTGCTATTATTCTAAAGTGTCATCCTCATATTCATGTTGTTGTTTTTTAACTGTTTATCAATTTGTAAATAATACTGAAATGTGTTTGGAGTGGAAAATTACTACAAAAATTTTCCATCAAATTATTGCTTGACACATTTAAGTTTATTATTTTTCTTTGATTTTTTACCATATTATTTCCTTGTCATTAATTTGTCTAATAAATTGTTGGTTCATTTTAAACTTGCATAAGTTTACACCCACCGATGTTGTAGAGTGACAATAACAGAAATAAAAAGCTTTTACAATATCATGATATTTTGATATATTTCACACAGTATTTTTCTATTTGCAGAATAGAATTTTTTCCTTTGAAAATTACCAGTACGTGCTAGAAAGTATGCAGAATATTTGCACCATGTTTTTCTGCAATTAAGGCAGTGGAATGCAATGAGCAAATAATTCTCATACAGTTTGACTAACATTCTAATAGAAGAATGCAGACAATACACAAATACTTACAGCACGTCACTGGCAAATGCAGATGACAATTAAAATGCAAATAAAATGCAAGTACCTACTACACATCTCCATACATTGTAAGTCATATTAAGGCATTTTCAATTGTTTTAAATAGTCCTTGCAAACATTTTGTGAAGTTTTAGCAAGTACACAAATGTACTGCAAGTAGACAACACAGGATTTTATGATGTTACACAAAAATGTGCAAAAACAATATTACATGACATTCATTAATGTGATGGTGGTGATGATGTCAATGGAATGATGATGATATTGGTGGTGACGGTGATGATGCAAGTTCAAGAAAGAAATTACAGTGATCACGTGACAAACAAGATGGCAATGTCCATGCTGAGACATATATTTTTTGCTCTGACTCTGCGTTATTAACTTAAATTAATAAAAAAACAAACAAACTTGAAAGATAATTTAATAGTAAATTCCTACACTTTGGTAATCAAGGCTTTCCCCCATATCTTGAGCTTGTTTGTTTTGTTTTGTGCACTCATTAGAACACCCTTTCATTCTAATACATGTTTAACAAAATAAAAATTCTTAATAGCAACTTTTTATGCCCCCTTTCGAAGGAAAGGGGGCATAAAGTGATCGGACTGTCTGTCCGTCCGTCTGTCTGTCCGTCCGTCTTTCTGTCACACTTTGCGTTTAGGTTTTGAAAAATGCTCATAACTTCTATTTCCCTTGAGATATAACCTTCATATTTGGTATGCATGTGTAAATGGAAAAGGCCTTTCCATACGCACAAAAATGTTTACCCCTGTGACCTTGACCTTGAACTAAGGGTCCGCGTTTAGGTTTCGAAATCTGTGTTTAGGTTTCGAAAAATGCTCATAACTTCTATGTCCCTTCAAGGGACCTTGAGATATAACCTTCATATTTGGTATGCATGTGTATATGGAAAAGGCCTTTCCATACGCACAAAAAAATTTACCTCTGTGACCTTGACCTTGAACTTAGGGTCCGTGATTAGGTTTCGAAATCTGTGTTTAGGTTTTCGAAAAATGCTCATAACTTTTATGTTCCTTGAGATATAACCTTCATATTTGGTATGCATGTGTATTTGGACAAGGCCTTTCCATACGCACAAAAATATTTTGACCCCTGTGACCTTGAAGTTAGGGTCCGAGTTTAGGTTTCGAAATCTGCGTTTAGGTTTTGAAAAATGCTCATAACTTCTATGTCCCTTGAGATATAACCTTCATATTTGGTATCCATGTGTATACGGACAAGGCCTTTCCATACGCACACAAATTTTGACCCCTGTGACCTTGACCTTGAACTAAGGGTCCGTGTTTAGGTTTTGTTTAGGTTTTGAAATCTGCGTTTAGGTTTCGAAAAAAGCTCGTAACTTCTATCAAGCGTTTATAGGGGGCATAAGTCCTCCTATGGTGACAGCTCTTGTTTAGTTCAACTTTTGCAGGAACGCCTTTTAAGGTATTTCTAGCTGTGTACAATAGTGCATACTTAAGTGTTCGTCTAGAACAGACTATCCATTGTTATATTTCCTGTACTACTTAGGTCTGAAGTGCTTGACATGTATCATTGTTGGTGTTGATGAATTCAATCTCTCTTTGACCAAGCATCAGTTCACACAAACACATATCTGAATGCTGGTTATTGTGAGGAAGTACTTTATACATTTTTGATGTGTTATTCCATGGATGACATGTTAACTGGTGAATTTATGACAGGAGTTATTAAAACTGTTATGGTTATTTGCTTATCTGAAATATGAATGATGTGGTAGGTGTGAACTTATATATTATATATATTGTTAGATTGTTCATATCATCATATTGATGTTTTATGGTAAATCTAATTTACTTGATTATATGATGTAGAACACTTTAAACATATATATATAAGTACCGGTATATAACAGAAATCTTTAAGTGTCAAACCTTTTAGACTGCAACTGCTGGATTATTCAGAACAAAAACATATAGTCAGAACCAAATAAAACAAGCATTCAATTTAGATTCCAACCGTCAACAACCACAGAATAACTTTTGAAGAATTGTTAATTTACTTCATTAGAGGAATAGAGGGTATCGAATTCCTTGTGTGTCAAAGAGTTATCTGAAAACTGATGTGATTGTTTTTCCAATTGTTATCAGCTCTATGTAAAAGGGGCATACATGATTGTACGCTATCAATTTCAGGTTAGCATTAATGCTGGTCATAATTATACACAGCAGAATGTTCAAAGTTTGGACACTAATACAAGCACTGAAACTAAAGTGTATATTGAAAAGCAATTGCAGTTCAAGATTTTGGAAATTATTGAATAAAATGGAAAAAAAAACAACCGATAAAGAAGAAAAATGGATTAACTAAAATAATATTGTTATAATTACCAATTTACAATGTACACAAATGTGTAACTGTAGCTACATGTGTATGAGGACTTTGTGCATATTAAAGCTGACATCTCTGAATATTACTTCTCTTACTAACCTACTTCTACTTATTATTGTCATTGTAATTTTGATAAATATTTAAATTAATTTTGAAATTATTCATTTTGTATACATGAGTGTATAACGGTTTATTGTTGAACTTGTGTATAGGATCTGCATCATCAGATTGTTTCCGACACAATCAAGTTATGGTCAATTTTAATTGTTTATGCCCCCGGATGTTAGATCGGGGGTATATTGTTTTTGTCCTGTCTGTCTGTCACTCTGTCCAATACTTTACCCTTGATTAATGTTTGATAATTTTGCAATATTGAACATACCAACTTGATATTTACCATGCATGTGTATCTCATGGAGCTGCTCATTTTGAGTGGTGAAAGTCAAGGTCATCCTTCAAGGTCAAAGGTCAAATATCATGGTATTTTTCTTTTCTAAAACTTTAATCTTCTTTTAAGTTTTATCATAACTTTTTTAATATTGAACACATCATATTTGGCATGCATGTGTAACTCGTGGAGCTGCACATTTTGAGTGGTGAAAGGTCAAGGTCATCCTTCAAGGTCAAAGGTTAAAAAAAAGCGGCGTATAAGGGGGCATTGTGTTTCTGACAAACACATCTCTTGTTTTTTTAGTGGCACACATTGAATATCAAACCTCAAAGAAAGGTATAGGTAAAAATTGGATGTAATATCCCTTTAACTTTGGGATAAAAGTATACCTGTACCTACTTGTGATTATTCCAATTTGGTATTTTGGAATCAGCATTAATTTAAATAATGCTGCCAGAATCATGATATTTTGCTTTTACTGACAATCAAGTTTATTTATATGTTAAAACAAGTACATGTGCTTTGTAAGGTTATATGAATGTTTGAAAGATGTATAATTAGTCATCCATAAGCGATTGTTGTGAGCGTTTAGTGAATGAATAAGGAATTAAAATAAACTGAAGGTATTTTGTGTAATTCAGTTATATTTCTTGTTTGACTGCACATTTTTTAATTAAAATAATTTGGTGAAAGCAAGCACATTTAAGTCTGAATCAGTCTGACAAATAAACATATTTTTCATTAAAAAACTTAAGTTAAAGTGTAACAGTCATGTTCTGTCTTGGCTGTTTATTTTTTTATAACAATCATTATATTGACAAGAAGACCTTGATACTGGTATGACAGCTGTGATACATATTCTAGCATTAACCTGTTATCATAGCCCATCATTTGTACATTTTTTTATTGGTTTTGTTCAGATTGTCAAATTTAAAAAGTCTTTTTAGCAGTATTATAAAATTTAAGAAAGCTGCGCAAACTTCTTATTTCAATGACTTAAACAGTTACGAGGTCGGTAACATTGGCTTAAATAAAAGGGTAACACATTTAATGCCTTGTTTTAGTAAATTTGTAGTTTGTTTTTAGATAATTGAACACTGCTTTCCACATTTTAGAATGACTTTGGAAGAAAGTAGTGAGGAGCGTTCCCCGTTGAAACCCTTACACAGTCTGAGTAACGAGCCCCCTGACGAGCCTCGACTGCGACCCATGATTCACCGCTGCGTTGACCCTCCGGTCTGCGAGGACTGCCAGAAGCTCGAGCTTGCCTTCTTTGATCCAGGTTGTTCGGGGTGCCACGAGATACTGGTCAGTCCTAGTACAAAGATCCCTGAGATATTTGCGATCATGCGCCAGTGGACGCCACAGACTCAGCAGAATATAGACATACTTGTGAATGAGGTAGAGTTAGCTGATTCCTTGTTGGGTGTTTTTACTTACCTCGTTGAAAAAGGAGGCATTTAGCAATCACACTGCCCGTCTGATAGACGGTCCCGATGTTTTTCAGAAAATTCCTGTTTAAGCCATTACTTTGCCATATTTAATGGATTTTAGTAAATTTAAATAACAAAGATGCTATTATTCATAAGATGATGTGTTGCATGTTACACCCACGTCCCTGCCTCAAAGTTGGCACTCTGATGTCAAAGGTCAAAATTGGACAATATTGTATGATACATAATTTGGCCACACATTGATGTGTTTTAAAATAACTAAACCTTAACACACACCATCAATGAGATGCGTTATGTGTAACACATGTCACCTTACCTCTAGGATCAAGGTCACACGTGAACATTAAGTTTCATATCAAAAATTTAAATGTGGAGGCATCTGTGTCTTAAGGGCACGTGTCTTGTTTAGTCAGCTTAACCCTTTACCTCTTACACTTTGTAGATATGTATTTTGACGCATCCCTTACAAAGTTAAATTTAATTTAAGACCTTTCTTACTAAATTCAAGTTTTAAAGACTTCATTTCCAACTTCTAGATACTGATGAGGAGCAAACAGCATTAAACCTGAACAGACTGCGAGTTACTCTCAGGCTGTTCTGGTTTTATGCTGTTTGCACAAAGCAATATTCATTTGCTTCTGTGTGAGAAAGGGTAAAACTTTAAAAATAATTTCCAAATTATCTGCCAGTTAATGGGATGAAAATGAAGATCAATTTTGAGAGCAATCAGAGGTCATGTTGTTTGTGAACTGCATATAATATCTTGAGCACAATGTAACTTAGGGTCATATAAATGTGTATGTTGTTCAGTCTAGAAGGAAAGAAGCCCTGTATGGATTTTGTGATCAGAATTTAAGGAATTTAATGTCACAGAGGCATACACTTTTTTAAACTTTAACAAGTCCAAACATGTTTTAAAATAACTTGATAAATAAGATAATTCTGGCAAAAGTGTTCACCTGACATGTATGTACATGCCAAACAACATTGGATTACTTGATTCAGATTTAATGCGGAATGCTATGCAGTCAACATCTGGAATCTTATTAAAGCAAGAAATTGTGCTACATTTTATGGATAAGCATTTTGTGTTTATTAATCATTTATTCATTCATGCCTGTCATTAAAGTTGTTTTCTATATAAAAAATCTTTACTCAGGAATGCAAAGGCAGTAGTCTGAATAATGTAATAGATTACAAAAGTTGCATGCAAGTCCTTTTTGATAAGGGTTATTAACATTTATTATTTAATTTAATATTACTGGTATTGTCTTTTTCTTTGTACATCCACCTATCATAAACAAACATACCAGACTAATTGTCAACAAGACTATGACCTAATAATGTGATTTTCTTTCCATTCGTTTTCTTATCATTTTAATTCACCAATTAAATGCTAAATTGCATTTTCATGTGACGGTAATAACTATAAAAAAAAAGGAAGCCACCTCTAGGATAATACTCCTGTTGGGCTTTCCTTCTCCCCAGCTAGATTCAGACTGGCATGGCAGTTTCTAACTTCTTTTCCAATTTCCTCATCAAAAAGCTGAGCTGTCATAGGCAAGTTTACGCTACACAAGTCTTTTGGGTCTATATTAGGCTAAAGCAGGTACCAGCAATGGATACCCAAGATGAAGTGGGCCTGCCTTTCTAATGTCAGAGAGTTAGATATCAACTGTTATGCTTATTCTTTAGAAACTTCAAAGTTAGTTTTAGCATAGGCACCAGTTTTAAAATGGAAACAACATACCCTCACATTCCAAGGCATGCTAAATATCTAGGAAAAGACGATCATAATGTACTTGTAGGAATACTCTTGTTGATAATTTTCCAAAACTCGAGTTTGATGAGCTTTTCACATTTGTCAGGAATTTGACGTTTCTCATAAATTGATTCATTATTCATGAATTAATTCACACCTGCCTTGCAGATTCTCCAAAGGGGTGGGCACATAAATGACAGGGACGGTCTCACTGACATGACCCTACTGCACTACGCCAGCAAATCTGGGGCCGCTGGAATAGGGGACGCAAACCTCGCGGCAGAAGTGGTCAGCATGCTGCTTTCCAAGGGAGCCGATCCTCACATTCGATGTCGATGGACGAGCATGACTGCCCTTCATTACGCCGCGTATTTCGACGTTGTGCCTGTCATTAAAATACTGTTGAAGACGACAAAAGGAATAGGTAATGCCTTTAACATTGTTTCTTATGTAAAGTACTGTTAAAGACTATGAATGGAATCTCATGGAATGTTATTTCATGCAGTGGGTTACAAGATAACCTGAACTTATGTGCCTGCTAAGATATTTTGCTACCCTTCAGGGAGATCTCCTGTGTAATCTGTATTATATATCATTCAAAACTGTTTACCATAATTGTGATAGAGACTTCACAAGTTAGATTTTAGTTTAATGGAATCTTAACAAAAATTGTTCAATTTGTGTATAACCATGAAGTACCATATCTCAGGGAAAGCAACTGTTATTGAATCAACGATTTCTGTTAAAAGATGTATTTAACAACAAAACAAGTCTTATTTATGCAAGAAATGTTGAGAATCATTAATTGGGACGTAATATAGTTAATATGTAATTAATAATATCCTTCCAAATATAAATTCATGCACTATGGTTGTTTACAGATATCAACAGTCGGTGTGCTGAATTCGACAACGGTACTCCACTGCATATCGCTGCGTCCAACCTCGCCCATGAAGCAGTGAAAGTTCTACTGCAGAACGGTGCCAACTCTCACTTGAAAGACAGCATGGATCGGAAACCACTCGGTTTGTACATAAACTGGAATAAATATCAGGGCTTGTATTCACAAAGCCCCTTAAGAAAATCTGAACTTAAAATTTATTTGGATAATTATTGGATCAACATTTCTAAACAAAGTCTATTGTTTGCTGGTTACAAAGGGATGATGAATTAATTTTTGAACAATATTTACTTGTTCTTAATATTTTTTATGTAACCATCCCCAAACACATAATATCCATAGACTTGTTGATTTTTATTCTTGGAGCATTCATAATATCTTCTCACAAAGCCTATTTTAAAATATGGAAAATATGTGGTTTTGCATTTCTTTCGGTCAATACATCTTATAGAATTATATTAATGTAATAATGTCAAAAAGAGCACCACATAATGGGTGCCACGCTCGGCCAAGGGTGCTTGTCAGATATTATTATTATTTTTTTAGCTCATCTATTTTTTGAAAAAAAATTATGAGCTATTGTCATCACCTTGGCGTCGGCGTCGGCATTGGCGTCCGGTTAAGTTTTGCGTTTAGGTCCACTTTTCTCAGAAAGTATCAATGCTATTGCATTCAAACTTGGTACACTTACTTACTATCATGAGGGGACTGGGCAGGCAAAGTTAGATAACTCTGGCGTGCATTTTGACAGAATTATGTGCCCTTTTTATACTTAGAAAATTGAAAATTTTGGTTAAGTTTTGCGTTTAGGTCCACTTTTCTCAGTAAGTATCAATGCTATTGCATTCAAACTTGGTACACTTACTTACTATCATGAGGGGACTGGGCAGGCAAAGTTAGATAACTCTGGCGTGCATTTTGACAGAATTATGTGCCCTTTTTATACTTAGAAAATTGAAAATTTTGGTTAAGTTTTGTGTTTAGGTCCATTTTATTCCTTAAGCATCAAAGCTATTGCTTTCATACTTGCAACACTTACTAACTATCATAAGGGGACTGTGCAGGCAAAGTAATGTAACTCTGACTGGCATTTGTGCCCTTTTTATACTTAGAAAATTGAAAATTTGATTAAGTTTTGTGTTTAGGTCCACTTTATTCCTACGGTATCAAAGCTATTGCTTTCATACTTGCAACACTTATGAACTATCATAAGGGGACCGTGCAGGAAAAGTTATGTAACTCTGACTGGCATTTGGACGGAATTATGGGCCCTTTATACTTAGAAAATTGAAAATTTGGTTAAGATTTATGTTCTGGTCCACTCTACCCCTAAAGTATCATAGATATTGCTTTCATACTTGGAACACTCACAAACTAAGGGTACAGTAAAAGGACAAGTTGCATAACTCTGGTTGTCATTGTTACGGAATTATGGCCCTTTTTTGACTTAGTAACTTTTAATATATGGTTAAATTTTGTGTTTCGATCCACTTTACTTCTTAAGTATCAAGGCTATTGCTTTCAAACTTCAAATACTTTCATGCTATCATGAGGTTACTGTACCTGGCAAGTTGAATTTTACCTTGACCTTTGAATGACCTTGACTCTCAAGGTCAAATTATTAAATTTTGCTAGAATTGCCATAACTTCTTTATTTAGGCCACAATTAAAATATTGTTGGTTTGCCCTTTACCGACCCTAAATTTTACAGGTGGGTAGGTAGGTAGGAAAATTATTTTATTTTATTTGAGAAATTATATTTTTAATACACTAATAGTCTATGAATATTTAAAACACTTTTATTAAAGAACTGTTGCAGTGTACGAAGCCCTATGTAGCTTTACATTATCTTGTTTGCTGTTTCTTGCATATATTCATATCAAATGATTGCTTGTGTTTTATTACATCAAATATTTGTTCATTATATGATTTTAATTGCTCAAATGCATTTGTAATTATTTAACAGCCAGACAGCTTTTATTTTTAACTTAAACCTTTCCCTTAAATTGGGCTTAATTAGCATGCAAGAAGCATTGAAGGAGTGTAGAAAGACAGCCCAAAGCCTTTAATGGAAAAATTCAGACGTGGCAAAAGACCATCACATTTTACAGGCCAGACTTGCCTACCAGGAGAAACAATTCACAGGCCTGTTGAAGTTTTTACAGGCCTCAATTTTAAGTGTTTGACCGGTTAGTGCATAGTCTCAGCATGGAAAAGTAAATTCATAAAAGGGCAAACTGAACATTATTATAAAGCATTATTTCTTCTTGCATGCTCTGAGCTTTTATGAGTACATACGTACAGCTCAGAGGGTCAATAGCTGGGAGTTGTATTATTGCAACTAACATAAGCATGAAAACTTGATTTGGGGAAATAAATTAAGGGTGTTAGTTTCAGTTTGTGGATATACTAACGCTTTAAACATATATACTTGAGTGTTGTCGATGTATTTAGCTAAGAGACATTAATAAATTAAATAAGTTTACCTTTACATATCCATTTCACTAACATGTCATTACAGTAAACTGTTCAGTGTGGCAAACATAATAAAGCAGAATATGCACATGAATCTGATTAAACACAGATCCACTTGCATATAAATCAAATCATGTTTGTCTTTTATTTTGCATTTTCGACAAAAAAAATCCTGTAACTGTTAGATGTATTTTTCTTTGCGAGTAGACTGCATTCCAATTTTCAAACACTTCATCACTTGTTCTGTGACATTCAGTTCATACATTTGCAAAAAAAAGAGTTTTATTTGTATCTAAAACCTATGCTCCATCGTAGAATGACACGCTCTTTTCATTAATCGATACTAATTATATGATGTCCGTCGTAAATTCGATAGTTATTTGTTCTCGCTGAGCATCGTTATTTCTTTTAATTGTCCGCCATCTTGGATCACGTTAACAACATGTGTACAACGAACGTAAAGTCGTATATGTCCGACTACTTTCGCGAACCAATGGTTAAGTATGATGTCGTTCGGCCATTTTCACGGAACACCGCCGATCGCGATGCTGGTTATAGACGCTTGCATTGCTGTCTATTCTGGGGCGTATGAAATTCCAACCATCGGAGCGACCTAGATCGGTCAGGGGCGATAATAATAGACAGAGATATAAATACGCGCATGAATAAATATTGCTTTCAGCTCTTTTATCATCGTCGAAAAAAACGAAAATAAAAAAAATACGTTTTCAGAAATCGCAATAAAAATTTTTGGGTCGGGGGGTAAAAAGTGGGTCGGTCGGTAAAGGGCAAACAAACTCAATTTTAATTTAGGCCTTATGATTAGATTTGATTGATACTTTGACGAAACTACTCTTACCTGACATACCACAATAGACTCCACCCAAACCATCCCCCGTCCCCTCCCCCCCCTCCCCCCCCCCCTAATTTTTTTTTTTTTTTTATTTTTTTTTAAGATCATCTCACAAATGACCACCACACCCTCACACTATACCCCCGTCCCACCCCCCCACCCCACCCCCCCCCCCCAATTTTTTTTTTTGATTTTTTTTTTTTTTTTTTTTTAAATCTTATCTCACAAATTACCACCACCCCCATCACAAAATAACCCCCCCCCCCCCACCCATTTTTTTTTTTAAACGGTTATGTTTGAAATACCGTCCAACCATCGCACCCAAAAAATAGCCCCCCCATCGCCCCCGCCACCCCCCCACCCCCCCCCCCCCTCCCCCCCGCCCCCTATTTTTTTTTTTTCGCTTTTTTGGAAGATAATGTAATAAATGTCCACAACCCCACACTATAAACCCCTCTTCACTCCACCCCTCCCTCCTTTGTGATTGAAAATGAGAGTCCCTTCACCTTTGAAAAGAAAATAGATGAGCGGTCTGCACCCGCAAGGCAGTGCTCTTGTTTTTTTTAGAGGTCACAATGACCTTAACCTTTGACCTAGTGACCCCAAAATGGGTGTGGCGTGTAAAACTCATCAAGGTGCATTTACATATGAAGTTTCAAAGTTGTAGGTGGAAGCACTTTGATTTTAGAGCCAATGTTAAGCTCGACTTGGACGTCAGACGGCGGACGACACGACGAGCTGGCTATGACAATTCCTTGGGTTTTCTCCGAAAACGCCGAGCTAATAATTTAAGGTCAATAAATCAGTAGGAGTAAATAATCAGAGTACTTTAACTTCAAAGTCATTTTCATTTGTGGAACATTATTTTCTATGCATGTTTGGGTTTATTGATCTAGTAATTTAAGATCAAACAACCATGTGTGCAAAGAACATTAATATCTGTAATACTTAATTCATTCATGCACATCCTGTGTTTGTTTTGCAATCCAGACTCTAAACCAAGTACCGGTACATTGCACTGTATACTTAACTGACGCTTGACATTTCATGTAAAACCCTTGTGCAGGAAATCTGTATAAATATCGTTGAAATTGTTTCCGTAGATATTTAAGATTAAGTGCCACTTGCTTATACCTTTCATGCCCAAGTGTTTATTGTTTTGTTTTTTTTGGCTTGTAAATAGATCATCTAAAATATGGCAGATTGAAGACAATAAATGCAAGTATAAGAATAGGATGTGTGAGCAACACCTGTTTTAAATTGTTTCCGTGCTTTTATTCGAGAGAAACACACATGTATTGATTTTTATTTGGTTGTTTGTGACACATTTTTTAATGTACTTTTAAAAGACTTAAGTTCTAGCTTTCAAGGTTTTTATGCAAATATTAACCATTCAAACCAGTAATAATATAAATGACCATCATAAATTGGGTGCATATTTAAATAATGGACATAATAAATATGATTGTAACAATTTTTTTAGGCAAAATTTAATGGAAACAAATATCAAACAGCAAACTGAAACATCTTTCAAATAATACTACTGTAACCTTTTAAAGGCAGTTACATGTGGATAATTCATTAACCATTTTTATACGCCCGTTTAAAAAAAACGGGACGTATTATAGTTTCACCTTGGCGGCGGGCGGGCGGGTGGGCGGGTGGGCGGGCGGTCAGGTGGCGTCCACAGCAGTGTCCGCTCTCTAATTCAAATAGTTTTCATCCGCTCTTCACCTAAACTTGGTCAAAGGTTTTATCTAGACAATATCTAGGTCAAGTTTGAATATGGGTCATGCCGGGTCAAAAACTATGTCACAGGGTCACTTAGTGCATTTCAAGCATTTAGCACGGTGTCTGCTCTCTAATTGAAGTAGTTTTCTTCTGATCTTCACCAAATTTGGTCAGAAGTTTTGTCTAGATGATATGTAGGTCAAATTCAAAAATGGGTCATGGTAAAGTTATCAAGTTGTCCAAAACCTTCAAACGGGCATATCTTGTGACAGTTTGGCACTCTTGTTATATACTCTTAATTGTTTTGAATATCAGCTTAAAACATACATGTAGAATGGTGAACACTTGCTTATTAGAACATAAAGATGCTAATTTCTTTTATCTGTAATATAGGCTAATATCAATTTCTTGTAATGCAATTTTAAAGCAACATTATATTATATTTGCACATTTTTTGCCAAGTCTTCAATATGGCCTGATACTATCACTTCTTGATAATGGACTGTGAAAACTGGGTGGGCCTACCGCCTGTCATCATTCAACATTCTTACATGAAAGAAACACACATCTGCTGATGGATTTTGTTTGTTTTCTTCGGAAATCAGAATGAGCGTGTCAACAAAATCGTCATTTTTTGGAAACCAACAAAACTTGCAAAGAATAAAAGTGATTGCACATTAGTCAATATTTAAATGATTGCACATTATTCAATATTTAAACTTATGTTCTCTACATTGCCTTCCTCTTTCAGACTGCATCCCTGACCCCAGTGAGTTAGACTCAGACCCTGACATGCCGAAAACTGTGATAAAACTCAAAAAAACCTTGACTGATGCGGACAATGACTCTGGCAAGCGACCTCCTCCAAACTACGACCTTGTACAGAGCAAGGTCACACTCCAGGCGCTAGGGATCAGTCTTGGGGACAAGGTTATAGTAGGGGGCGTGAAGGTAACATGGTCGAATATTTTGAGTGGCATATTTACTTTATCCTGATTGTGTTTTTTAGGTGAGCTTTTTTCTGCAAAGTCTGAGCTATGCTTTTCATCCAAATGTCGGCTATATTGACTTGCAGCATATAGGTATCACACTGTCTACTATAGGTATTTAAATAAACCTTAACATGTATGTTTTGGGTCACTTTACAGTCTGATCTAGTGAGTGATTGCAATTGAGGCTAGTCAGGATTACTAAAAATAGAAATAGTTTTTCTCCATATCTTTAGTTTGGATGGCTATGTTGTGCCTTAATTAAGTTTTTAGGTAGATTCTATGCAGACTAAGGGTTGTATTTTGTTTGGGGCCAGATGGGTCAAGGTCATTGTCACCAAAACATAGAAGAATATTTTCTGCTCGATACCTTGAATTCAAATGGAGTTATTGTGATGCAATTTAGTTTGTAGGTATCGTAAGATTAAAACCTTGCTTTCAAAATCAAGTATCTAAACTGGTTAATAGTTCAAATTCTAGTTTTCAGTCAAAGTCACATTTTGGGCTTAAATGTAAACATTTGTATGCACCCGGTACGGTGGCATGAAGCATTTGAACTGTCCGTCTGTCCGTCAGTCCGTCCGAAAACTTTAACATTGGCCATAACTTTTGCAATATTGAAGATAGCAACTTGATATTTGGCATGCATGTGTATCTCAAGGAGCTGCACATTTTGAGTGGTGAAAGGTCAAGGTCATTCTTCAAGGTAAAAAGAAAAAAAATACAATCCAAGGGAAGTAATAAGCTTTAAAAGGGAGAAAATTTCTAAACCTGCCCAATGATATATTGAAATGTTTTTTCAAAGCGGCACAAAAGGGGGCATTGTGTTTCTGAAAAACACATCTCTTGTTGGCTTGAAGTTCACATATACTCTAAATCTACTACAAATAGTAAACATCAAATATGCCTTTGTGTAATTATATCCGATGATTGACAGAGATATACATGATGCTGTCAAAGCCAAAGAATAGCAAAGCGCACTGATTCGGGTCAGCTCTTCTTTTATCAGCTTGTTATTTGTTGGTAAAAATAACTATAGCCTCTAAACCTATAAGTTCGTGCACCTTAAATTTCAATGGCATATCTTTCATGAAAAATCATTAGACAATAATTAAACTTGATATATACTTGATGATTTATCTTTTGTTTAACAAATAACGAGTGAAATATGTTGGTTGACAGATAATAATAATGGAGTTACGTACCTTTAAACATTCATGTATATGGTAGTCTGTGTAACACAGAATTACCCTATAAGATCGTGCATCGATTTTGATGACGTCACATCGAGGCCCTGGGATGTGTTTATTATAGCCGATATATGTTTTTGTGAATATGTGTTTATTTGTATTAAATATATGTTGTTTTAGATGAATTTCGTGTATATACTGTATTGAAAATAATGGTTTAAACAAAACTGGTCTTCATAAAAACGAAATATGAATTGTGAAAACTGTTTTCAGAGGTCTAGATAAAGTGTATTTACTAACGGAAAATAGCTAAATAAAATTCTATTCACAATGGGGGCATAAAAGGCTGTCACCCCTTTTAATGACAGTTGTTTTGTGACAAAATCCCAAATTTACGCAGTGAGAACCTTTATCGCAATAGGCCGGACACGATAAAACGTATGGTCTGGTGTCATCATTTGGGGGTAAAATTTTCCGCATACACAGCATACTTTAATCGTATTGTAATGCAAAGTACAGAGAGCAAAATACAAATTTGAGATGGGCCTCCTAGGGAAACTACTCTTACAACATTTTACGATCAAAACATTGACAAACATAGCCGTCTTGTGAAGGAAATGTGCAGATTTTAAACATTGTTTAGGCTATTTCTTTGGAACGAGGTCAGACAAACGGACAATTTATATCATATTTATTGTTTTTTCTCATGATTGTTGTCTTATCGGCTGTGGAAATTCTCGCGTTACAAAAGTGAACAGTTTTCGGGCACGTGCGTTCGAATGTTGCTAATAAGTTTACGTCATAAAAAAGTACACGATCTTATAGGGCTGCACAAAGTTATAGGAATAGAGGATAATTATATTAAAAAATCAGAAAATGATTTATATGGAAATTCAACAATTTTTGAAATAAAACATTGAAATTGATGCATTCTTACTATTTTTATGTTTTTTATTTGGTTATATTGGAAAAGCGTTGCCTCAGAATCCATTCAATTATGATGAATTTCATAAAAATGTTGATTCCTGTTTTGCCACTCTTTAAATAAAAACAATGTTTCTGAATCCAGACTGGGACTCTGCGTTACTGCGGCCCTACTGAGTTCGCACCCGGGGTCTGGGCAGGCATAGAACTGGACGATGAGGCGGGCAAGAATGACGGCAGCATTGGCGGCATATCATACTTCCATTGCTCACCCAAACATGGTAACATATCATACTTCAATTGCTCACCCAAACATGGTAACATATCATACTTCCATTGCTCACCCAAACATGGTAACATATCATACTTCCATTTCTCACCCAAACATGGTAACATATCATACTTCCATTGCTCACCCAAACATGGTAACATATCATACTAACATTACTAACCCCTAAATGGTAACACAGATCATACTTCCATTTCTCACCCAAACATGGTAACATATCATACTTCAATTGCTAACCCAAACATAGTAACATATCATACTTCCATTGCTCACCCAAACATGGTAACATATACATATACCTATATTGCTCCTCCAAACATGGTAACATATCATACTTCCATTGCTAACCCAAACATGGTAACATATCATACTTCCATTTCTCACCCAAACATGGTAACATATCATACTTCAATTGCTAACCCAAACATGGTAACATATACTTCCATTGCTCACCAAACATGGTAACATATACATACACCTACATTGCTCCTCCAAACATGGTATCATATCATACTTCCATTGCTAACCCAAACATTTAATAGTGAATAAAAAATAAACTAAATCAAGCTACTGTTGCATGGGCAGGAGTTAATTGTGTTATAGTTTACTTGAAACAGATGATGTCTTATATTCAAAGGAGAAGTACTGCAGCAAAATTTGTTTACATCTGACTGGCAGACTTCTTGTATTTGATATATTTTGTAGAAAACCTTGAAACTTAATATAGTACCGGTATATAAACAGTAGACAAACATAATAATTTGATTCCTTGTCCTTCAATAGAACTTGGAATGTTATTAGTAACACAATTATTTCTTCAGCCATTCTGTGGTTCAAATAGGGAAGCTATCTGTGACTGTCATAACTATCTGCACTAAGTAACTGTAAAAAAAGAGTGTGTGTAGGTTATCTCACTGCCGTTGATGCCTTTGATGAGACTGTCTGACAGAAAGTCAGATTACAAGTAAGACAAATCCAAATAAACTAGTTTCTTTCATTGTTCAGGCATCTTTGCGCCCATTGGCAAGGTTGCTAAGCCTGGAACAGTGGTGAAGGCATCGAGTCCAGCGAAGACAACGGCACCAGTGAATCAAGGCACTGTAGATGTTTCTCATGTTACATCGAAAGTCGACTCAGGTAATTGTAGTAATTGTGTGTTTTTTTAATATTCCTTAATATGTTGTTTGTGTGTTTTGGGTTTTAAGGTTTTTGGGAGATCTTTGAGTTTTTTTCTTTCCTTTTTGGTACCAGGTTTTTAACTTTGTTGAAAATCCTGATAAATAGATTGAGGTATGGCAGACAGGCAGGCGGTTGGCTGGAAGGGCGGACAGGCGGTTGGGTGGTAGGGCGGACAGGCGGTTGGGTGGTAGGGCGGACAGGCGGTTGGGTGGTAGGGCAGACAGGCTGTTGGGTGGTAGGGCGGACAGGCAGTTGGGTGGTAGGGTGGACAGGCGGTTGGGTGGTAGGGTGAACAGGGGGCACTAAATAGAGGGTCTCTGGTCAATAACTTCAGTTTGCATTGACTTATGTGTATGAAACTTTAGACAAGGCAACCTTGTATGGAGACCTCGCTTTGGATTGTACTTAGGGGCAGATTAGGTCAAGGTCAAAGCCTATATTGTTAAAAAATTAAGAAACAGTTGCAGATAATAACTTGAATTTGGATGGAGATACTATCTTGAAACTTGATGTACATGTAATTAACATGAACAACTATTTAACTGCATTTTTGGCCCCTTGGGTCAAGGTTTAGGTCGCTGTTACTTAAAATGGAAAAAATAGTATCCAATGAATATCTTCAGTTTGACCGGAAGTATTTCATTACGATTATTGAAATGTTGTATGTAGGTTGCTTATAAGATGACTTAACATTGGAGTTCTTTTATGGGCTTGAGGATAATTTTACTGTTGATAATGTAAAAGAAAACATTTTCTGTGTAATAACTTAAAAATGGATGGAGTTATTTTACTGAAATTTAATGTATTGGTAACTTACATGCATACCTATCTTGTGATTCCATTTAAGTCCAGTTGGGCCAGGGTGAAGGTCACTGTTTCTAAGACAGATGCACTTTTTCATCCCAATTGCTATTTTTACTGTTTGAAGTAATTTGGGTCAGTAGCTTACCTGTAGACATAGCTTGGGATTGCTTCAATGTACAAAACCTGGTTCTGTGAGCTATCTTTGTTGTTGTTTTTTGTATTTCAGTGTAAAGCTACATGTACTTAAAGTTTAAGTGTCAGAGAGCAATGTACATGTAGAAACATTTATGGTGTTGATCTAGCGATTATTTGTCTTTGCTACATGGGCAATACATGTAATATGCCATGACAGAAAATATAAAATAGTCTGTTTTAATTGATTAAAGTGCAGTACATTATTTTGTCAGAATACTGTATATTTAAATTGAAACACTCGTAATTACATCGATTACTGTGCATTTCATCCAATTATATCAAATATATTTGAGTGGAAAGGACTTATTTATATGCAATATTAAAGAAATGCTAAATGTAATAGTAAATTAGTGTTTCAATAGCTTGATTTTGGCTGCTTTTTCTTATGTTTGGTGATCTGAACGCAAGCACAGGTATTTTTCAAAAGTAGGAATGATGTTATATTATGTGGTACGGAAATTGCATACTTCTAGTGTTATAACAATCTTGTCTGAGGCAATCTGTACATTACATAAAGAAACAGACAAAAGTATTCCGTAATTGTATCTACAGAAACCAGTAAACAACATTAGTTTCCGCGAAAATGAATTCTATTAATTTATATTTAAAGATGTATAAATCTTATGCTGGATTTTGGCTTTTAAATTGATTAATTAATGAAGCTTGTGAAATAGATAATATAACACATGAAGTACATACATAATGGTTTAAAGTTAATATATTTCGCATGCTGAACATGAACTTGGATATCCTATGTAACAACCATACATGTAAGCAGCATCCCTGCTGAGTTTAACAGCCTGAATCCCATGTATATGGTCCCATAAGTTGTCTTATTTCGCATTAACACAGGAAAGCAAGAGAAAGGGGCTACTTGTGCATCATTCAGGAAATCCCAAGGTAGCATGCCATTGGCCTCTCCTCAGATGTTTACCTTGATAAGTTCCTTGAATATTCAGAATATGGATGGCCTGGGCATTTTTATATCATCATTTATATTAAAATATAATGCTTTACTAATATCTCTCTCCTTTAAAAAATTAAACAATTCATCTTGTTTAACAATGCATGTTGGTATTTTCTGCACTTTTTACACAGATGATAATTTTTAGCTCGGCTGTTTTCGGAGAAAACCCGAGGTATTGTCATAGCCAGCTTGTCGTCTGCCGTCCGACGTCTGCCGTCCGCTGTAGGCGTCGTGCTAAAACCTTAACATTGGCTCTAAAATCTAAGTGCTTCCACCTACAACTTTGAAACTTCATATGCAGATGCACCGTGATGTGTTCTACACGCCACACCCATTTTTGGGTCACTAGGTCAAGGTCACTGTGACCTCTAATATCAGGGGGGTGATTTTTCCTCCTTTCAGCTGATTTTTTCCCATTCAATATCAAACTAATTTAACAAATAGTTGTAAACTTGCTGGATCTACATAGAAATGAAGAGTTTAGGTGAGTCTGCTAAGGGGTGTAGGGCATTTTCCTCCCCTGAGTTGGCTATTAAATTACACCCCTGAATATAAAACTTTAACATTGGCTCTAAAATCAAAGTGCTTCCACCTACAACTTTGAAACTATATATGTAGATGCACCTTGATGAGTTCTACACGCCACATCCATTTTTGGGTCACTAGGTCAAAGGTCAAGGTCACTGTGACCTCTAATATAAAACTTTAACATAAACCTTTACATTCTCTCTAAAATCAAAGTGCTTCCACCTACAACTTTGAAACTTCATATGTACATGCACCTTGATGAGTTCTACACGCCACACCCATATTTGGGTCACTAGGTCAAAGGTCAAGGCCGCTGTGACCTCTAATATAAAACTTTAACATAGCCTCTACAATTAAAGTGCTTCCACCTATAACTTTTAAACTTCATATGAACATTCACCTTCCTCATTTCTACACGCCACACCCATTTTTAGCTTGGCTGTTTTCAGGGAAAACCCAAGGTATTGTCATAGCCAGCTCGTCGTCAGCCGTCTGCCGTAGGCGTCGTGCACAAACCTTAAGATTGGCTCTAAAATCAAAGTGCTTCCACCTACAACTTTGAAACTACATAAGTAGATGCACCTTGATGAATTCAACACGCCACACCCAATTTTGGGTCACTAGGTCAAAGGTCAAGGTCACTGTGACCTCTAAAAAAAAAATATTCTGACAAGCTTTCGCAGCCGAGCGTTGGCCCCCGTTATGCAGTGCTCTTGTTTGCCTTCCCCTTACATTGCTGTCAATTACCAACGTAAATATGTAATGTATTGTTGTTGTCTTATAGGTATATTAGTAGTTGTCTATTTAAGTGTAGGTTTTAAATCCTTTTTCAATTTGTATAGCTGTTTAAAACTATAATTAGCTGGGCTGTTTTCGGAGAAAACCCGAGGTATTGTCATAGCCGTAGGCGTCGTGCTAAAACCTTAACATTGGCTCTAAAATCAAAGTGCTTCCACCTACAACTTTGAAACTTCATATGTAGATGCACCTTGATGAGTTCTACACGCCACACCCATTTTTGGGTCACAAGGTCAAAGATCAAGGTCACTGTGGCCTCTAATATAAATTTTTAACATAGGCTCTAAAGTCAAAGTGCTTCCACCTACAACTTTGAAACTTCATATGTAGATGCACCTTGATGAATTCTACACGCCACACCTATTTTTGGGTCACTAGGTCAAAAGTCAAGGTCACTGTGACCTCTAATATAAAACTTTAACATAGGCTCTAAAATCAAAGTGCTTCCACCTACAACTTTGAAACTTCATATGTAGATGCACCTTGATGAGTTCTACACGCCACGTCCATTTTTGGGTCACTAGGTCAAAGGTCAAGGTCACTGTGACCTCTAAAAAATAAATAAAATTCTGACAAGCTTTCGCAGCCGAGCCTGGCACCCGTTATGCGGTGCTCTTGTTTTAAACAGATATGATTGGAAACATGACATTGTCATTCTTTGAAGTTGATGAAAAAATCATTCTTAGAAGTTGATGAAAAGAAGAAACTGCAACAAAAAGCTCTCACTAAAAATATTGCAATTTGTAGAAAAGAACACATACTTTCCCATTTTTAGCTCGGCTGTTTTCGGAGAAAATCCGAGGTATTGTCATAGCCAGCTCGTCGTGTCCACTGTCCGTGCCAAGGTTTGTTAAGGTTTTTAACATTGGCTCTAAAATCAAAGTGCTTCCACCTACAACTTTGAAACTTCATATGTAGATGCACCTTGATGAGTTCTACATGCCACACCCATTTTTGGGTCACCAGGTCAAAGGTCAAGGTCACTGTGACCTCTTAAAAAAAAATCAAAAAAATCTGACAAGCTTTTGCAGCCGAGCGTGGCACCCGTTATGCGGTGCTCTTGTTAATTGAACAGAGCACAAATACCCTTTCATTAATAATAATAATTTATGTTGTTATTGATTATCAATAAGGATACAATATATTATGTGATAACATAATGGTGCCTGGTCATATAAGTTCTAGTGCTACAAAATGAATGGTATACGGAGAGGTGCCCCCGCCTGAGAGGTGCCCCCGAAGAGGTGCCTCGTAATTTTATAGGGGAGGAGAGGTGCCCTCCAATCAAATCTGGAGGGGCGGCTGAGTGCCCCCCTGTCAGAATTAAGTTGGCGGATATCTGCCCCTCACAATAATTTAAGGGTCTGATAAGTGCCCCCCTGTGTCAGCGTCAAGAACCATGAAAAGACGGGCATCATCATCACACCTTTTTACCGTAAACAGTTACTCAAACAACAATTGTTTCTAATAAGAAGTTTAATGCAAATGGTGAGCAATCAATTTCTTGTAATTATTATATTGCTTGCTAATTGTTAGTTTAAACTACGAGGAAAATATTAAATAATTCAGCTGCAAAAACTTTTTATATTTGCAAAAAGGGATTTTTTTCTTTGGTCACAGAGGGGATAATCACATGATTATCAAGATGGTGACGTCCATGCCGAGGCAGGTATTTTTTGCCCTTTTATACCCTTTACTTGTATTTATTTTTTAAATTTCGCTCACTTTCCAGCCATATTAGCAAGAAAATTACTGGCGTTTTTTTCATTATAATATTCTCTCTACATATCGACTTTACTTGCTGCAAATTTTTTTTATTTAGGGGGCACTTATCCGGATCATCAATTCTGACAAGAGGGCACTTTTCCGCCCCCTATTTTTCAGCAGGAGGGCAGTTCTCCACCCAATAAAAAACAGTGAGGGGGCTAATATCCGCCCAGTGAAAAATCTTTGAGGTGTCACCTCTCCGGGGGTGTGCCTATCTTAGACTCAAAATAAATATTTCATTTGCATTACATTAACACATATGCATACTCTGAATGCCTGGACAAGTGAACACTGCATAACTATAACACAGCCTAACAAATCTTGTGCTTATGTCATTTGCATTAAAATAATGTATATTGTGAACAATATTTGTTATTAATGCATTTAAATTATATATTATGTAATGTAAAGAATAATAGAGAGATTTGTTAGATTGCAGTATTAATATTTAAGTATAAATATTAATTTTGTCTGGAATCATGTTTTTCTTATAGTGGTACACCTGGCATGGTTGCATGAAAAACCAAACAATAACAGCTTTTCTGCTTTATGTGAGCCTTGTTCTGAGAAAAATGGGCTTAATGCATGTGCGTTAAGTGTCATCCCAAATTACAACAAAATGTAGCCTGTGCAGTCCGCACAGGCTAATCAGGGACAACACTTTCCGCCTTAACTGGATTTTCCTTTAAAGAAAAATACTATAAAAGTGGAAAGTGTCGTCCCTGATTAGCGCCTGTGCAGACTGCACAGGCTAATCTGGGATGACACTTTACGCACATGCATTATGCCCAGTGTTCTCAGAACGCGACTCATGTCATACTGGAACGTAACCTGCATATAAGCTAACACAGTTGTATAAATTGATATTAAGTTAAAAACAAATTCAAACAGTATCTAATGTATCTAAAAGAATTTATAAGTATTTGTTTGTTTAGGTGTATAAGTATTCTTTTGTCAAATAATTATTATTTAACCTTAATTTATTATCATTTGCAGTAATTTAATTCAACTGACAGATTTGTGATTACCTTTCTGTCACTAGTTCTCAGGTTTATGCTGTAACAAATGCTTTGATTATATGTTAAAAGACAAATTCTTGCTACAAGTACTGGAAGCAATTAACTTACTAGTATTTGAGGTACTACTCACTGGTGTTGAATGTCTCTTTTGTCTTTGAAAAAACTTTTAAAGTCAGTAAAAACAGAAAGTAAGAACACAAAACAACAACATACTAATTTTATCTTGTTTGAACAAAAAAATGGGAAATTCGAGTAAGTGCATTCATCCCAAAATATTACATAGAAAAAAATTTAATGTTCCCCATAGTTTGTCAAATCTTTCCTAATTGAACTATTAACACATATTTTCTCAATCAAAAGTAATGAATAGAAGTATCGTAAAATATTCTTCAAAGCATTCAGATCTTGTCAGCAAAACCTCATAACCCGTTCATTTGCAGGTTTGAACAAGTCACGAGGCAATTCCATATCATCGCTAGCAGAGATAGAGGCCGGGGACCGAGTCATTGTGGCGGGACAGAGAAAGGGAACGGTGCGCTTTGTGGGGGAGACCAAGTTTGCACCAGGTAGGTAGGGGTTTGATCACGGATGTGCATACTAAGAGATGTGAATTTTCCAATTTTTATGTGATTGCCAATCTGGAATAACAAATTTTGTGTGATGATGTAGTCTTAAATTAAATGGAGGGAAATATGAGCCATATGGCCTCTTAAAGACCCTGTACATTGGAATACTATGTCAATTAACTAGAATACATATTCATACTTTCCCTAGCATTAAAAAGATAACATGACAAAAAAATCGATACTGTTTTAAATAATATTGATTTTGTGACATAATGTTATGTTAATCCTGAAATAATGACTTTAATCAGTGAATTTTAAATGTCAATTTGTTTTAATTATATTCAAGACTTGCATTGTTGTAACCTCCCATTGTTTTGCGTTACCTCTTAAATTGTTTCTTTATTTTCCGATGCTTATTGTGTTTTCTAGGAATCTTTGATAAACATAAAATGTTTCCATGATGTTTTGGAGATTCATGCTTAACACAAAAAAAGATTTCTTCATTAGTTTGAGAAAAAGATGTTAAGTTATTATACTTTTAAGAAATGATTATTTTCATGTAATTATACAAATCTGTGTGTGTTTGGTTATGTTCTACAAGAACTAATAATGCTAGGAGCACTACACAATTTATAAAAAAAATGTATCAAATATTTTTGTGAAGGGTTTTGTATCTGGATAAAGCTTGATCAGCGTAAAGCTCGGAAATCAAGGAGAAAGTATAAACGGTAATTTTGGTAAAGGTTTGACTAGGAAAAATAACTTTTCTTCTTTTTGTTTAAATATGGCCTGTATAATGTTTGTAGCAATGTTTGGACTTTTGAATGGGTAATGTTTTTGTTTATAACTGGTAGATAATTCCTGTAGAAACACCTGTATCTGCATACACACCATTTTTGGTTGTTTCCCTTAGATAAGAAATACTATTGCGTCTACCATTCAATATGATACCCTTATTTATTAACCAGGTTTTCAACAAGGTTGAAAATTGTGGTTATTAGATTGGAGTTTGCTGTCTGGGTGGTGTCAAACAGGTTTTTTCTGGTCCATAACGCCATAGCTTTCGTTGATTGATCTTAATGATGTAGCAATCTTACTGGAGACCCAAATAGATGGTTTTGGTCAATAACACAAGTTCGCTTTGACCAATCTTTATGAAACTTTTGATAAAGAGAAGTTGCAGTAAGTGGAGATTGTATGGAGACTTAGCCTGTGATTGTGTTTGTGATGTGTCATGATAAGGGATGTGTCAGGATAAGGTAAAGAAAATTGTTACTTTGAATAATAAACGGCTTACCCTTAAGTTTGGCTTGAGGTATTTTACTGAAATTTTGTGTTAAGGTTGATTATAAGCAGAACTAGCTTTGGATAGCATTGTGGGCCAGTCTGCATGGATAGCATTGTGGGCCAGTCTGCATGGTCAAGTTTGGATAGCATTGTGAGCCAGTCTGCATGGTCAAGTTCAAGTTAGCAAATCCTGATAATGCAACATGCAGACCTTGCTTTGCATAACATTAAATGGGCCAGTCAGGTTAAGTTTGCAAATCATTAAAATGCAAAAACTGTTTTGGGTAAATATCTTGAGTTTGGATGGAGGTATTGCTCTTAAATTGTGTCTGTTTGTTGCGTAAATGCAGACTTTGCATCAGAGTGTGATTTGGGCCAGTTAAAGTCAAGGTGACTTATACTTAAAATGGAAAAAAAATACACTGAACATTTTGTGCTTATGTTATTTAGGCTTAGCTTATGTGCAGACCTTGGGCTTCACATTAATTTAAAGTAATATGTTAAAAGTTGAAAACCAGGCCCCGTGTTCACAAAAAGACTTTGCAATTGAAAATCGAGAAATTACAAATCGTAGTACATAAAAGTAAAAGTTTGTGAGATTTTCCTTTCTTGATATTTTAGCTTTTCCTCAATACAATATCAGAGGTGTCTGTCTGTTTGACTGTCCGTTTCTCCTAAATTGCATTTGATTTTGAATATCTGAAAACCCAAATGGGATAGATGTTTATAACATTGTAATTTGTATATTTTTATATATACTGGATAACTTTCCAACTGTTGGAAATTTAGAATTTTGGTGAACCTATCAAGCAAGTGTGGAATTTATTGCCCAAAACTTAATGTGATACTTCTCCCCTGGTGTGAGGTGTTTTAGATTTAAAAAGGCAAATATTTAGCCCAAATGTTAGGATTTAACATTTTTCTACTTATGTATACCCCAAAGTTGAATAACTCCAAACCCCCCAAAAACTTACAGCAAGAATAGAGGCTAACATCTACCATAGTTATTGACTTTTGTAGAATGTGTCTTTATAGGCAGCTGGTTTGGTATAGAGTTAGATCGGGCAGCTGGGAAAAACGACGGCTCGGTGAATGGTGTGAAATATTTTACCTGTCAACCCAAACATGGTGTTTTCGCCCCGCTATCTAGAATTCAAAAGTAAGTAGAGATAATAGTGGGCACATGTGGAACATACTAATGCTCCGATGACTGCAACCGCGTTTAAAAAATATATACCTTCTGAAATGCTGTTTAAGTCAATCACCATTATGGCTTGGGAATAACAATAAATGTCATTTGCATGTAAATTGATAACAATGATAACAACATAATTATGTGGTGATTGCTTGCTTAAAATTCAAATCTCATTTATATTGATAATTTTAGTAATTATCATAAATAAGTTCATCAGAGTTTTTTTGTATATAATAATCTTATAGCCTAAAATTATTTAAATATATTTTTACACAATTATCATGATCTGCTGTTGCATCTATTTCTAATAGTTTTATGTATTCATTTTATTTTCGGAACATTATTCTGTCAAATTATCCAGAAACCCAAAGTCATTTTAAGTGCAAATTTTACATTACATTTAACATGCATCGCCTACGTGTACTTTAACCTTCGGACTGTTTCTTTGATCTAAAATGATGTGTATATGATATAGCAATAAGACCAAAGGCGAATATGAAGTTTTGGAAAAAAAAGAAAGCTAAAATGTCCAAAAGAAACTGATTAAATAAGAGGTATTTTGACCCAAATTAAATTTTATGTCATTATATGCTCATTGTACATATTTATCTTTAATTAGTTATTTGTATTTTTGCCTGTTTTCCAAAGGATTCCTCATAAGAAATCAGTTCCTGGAAATAACAGGTGAAATGTGTGCTTCTTGTCAATTTTTTTTTGTTTTATTTTTGTGACCACAAAATTATCAGCTTAATTGAGTGCTCAAGGTGAGTTAACGTGATCACCCTATGTCCCATGTCCGGCGTTGTGCCGTGTGAGTTTGTCTTTAGTGTCTGGTATGCGTCTTCAGGTTTAAGCTTAATTGTTACCACTTAAGAGGCCATATTTTTCATCCAATCTGTACACAACTTGTTTAACATGTTTATGAGGGCAATATCTTGGTCGAGTTTGAATCTAGGACATGTGTAAAAAAATCAGGTTACCAGGTCAGATCTTAGAACAATCTTTTTACCACTCTAGAGGTCATAATAATGATACATTCATGTTGAAACTTGGTTAGGATGTTTATCTGGACAATATCCAGTTCAAGTTGGAATATTTATCATGTGCATCCAACAACAAGGCCACAATGTCAAATCTAAAAAAAAACTTGTATCAATCTACAGGCAAAATTTATGTCTTAACCTTGATTAAACTAGGTCAGAATGCTTATCTTGACAATATCTAGGCAGACTTTAAATCTGGATCACATTCATCTAACGGTAAAATCTAGATCATCAGATCAAAGCTAAGTCAATACCTTGTTGCCACTAAAAGAAACCACATTTATAAATCAGTCTTGATGAAACTTGTTGAGAATGTTTATCTTGACAATATGGGCCTTGTTCTGAGAAACCTGGGCTTAATGCATGTGTGTCAAGTGTCATCCCAGATTAGCCTGTACATTCCGCACAGGCTAATCAGGGATGACACTTTCTACCTTAACGTGATTTTCGTAAAGGAGGGACTTCCTTGAAACTAAAAATACCATAAAAGCGGAAAGTGTCGTCCCTGATTAGCCTGTGCGGACTGCACAGGCTAATCTGGGATGACACTGTATGCACATGCATTAAGCGGCTCATATGAAAGCAGTTTAAATCTGGGTCAATTGGGGTCAAAAACGATAACATCAAGTCATGTCTTAAAACTATTGGTGTCTGTTAACTCAGGTGAGCACTTAAGGGCCATCATGACCCTCTCTTTTAGGTTCAGGCCTGTATCAGTGCTCATTTTAAGCTTGGCTGTTTTCGGAAAGTATTGTCATAGCCAGTTCGTCGTCCGCCGTCCGGCATCTGCTGTCCGCCTTGCTAAAACCTTAACATTCGCTCTAAAATCAAAATGCTTCCACCTACAACTTTGAAACTTCATATGTATATACCTTAATGAGTTCTTCATGCCACACCCATTTTGGGTCACTAGGTCAAAGGTCAAGGTCACAATGACCTCTTAAAAAAATAAATAATTTGACAAGCTTTCATTTATTCAAAACTGCACCCGCAGCGAGCGTTGGCATCCGTTATGCGGTGCTCTTGTAATATAAACAAATCAGTTTAGTTATTCCTCGCCATAGGCGGAGGGATATTGTTTTGCCGTTGTCCGTCCATCTGTCCGCCTGTCTGTCTTTCCGTCCGTCTGTCCGCCCGCAGCCATATCTTGGAAGTGCTTTGGCGGATGTCATTGAAACTTGGTATGAGTATATAATTATATGGATAACAAGATGATGCACGCCAAAATGGCATTGTACACCATCCGTTAATAACAGAGTTATGGCCCTTTTCATCTTGAAAAAGAAGATGATGCACGCCAAATGGCATTGTACACCATCTGTTCATAACGATGTTATGGCCCTTTGTATCTTGAAAAAATGCTTTTTTAGTGTCAAATATAACACTTTTGTGTCCAAAAGCATATTGGCGGGGGATATCAATTCAACGAATTCGTTTGTTTAGTTTATTTCTTAAGCATTTCTTCCTTAATTAATCTAATGTTCCTGTTTTGGTGATAAGTATTGTTTTATAAACAACCACAATTTTATTGTTAGAAGGAGATTTTTCCTTTAATATTAAAAAAGTTAAATTTGAGCCAGTTTTGTAAAACAGAAAATAGTCTCATGAGCACTGATATATAATTACAAATTTATTTATATAAAAAATGAGTGCCTTTTTAAATTTACATGTAACTTGCATAGATTGCTTTATTGTTCTATACATTTTTAGATCGATTTCTTTACTTATTGCATTTGTGTATAAATATAAAAGTTGTATCACCATGTGCTTCAGAAGCATAGTTATACATGTACCTTAATTATGCTTATTGAATTCTACAGTATGCCATACATTTTATGAATGAATTTGATTTATTCATATAAATTTCTGGTATGTTTTTAGTTTACAATTTCACGATGAGTGTTCAGTTAGTGATGTTAAAATTAGTTCATTATCATCCATTTCTTTTCTTAAGTTATATTAGATGTTCCATTAAATAGCCCATACTTTTTAGCTTGGCTGTTTTCGGAAAAAACCCGAGGTATTGTCATAACCAGCTCCTCGTCCAACCTCCGCCCTCGGCGTTGTGCTAAAACCTTAACATTGGCTCTAAAATCAAAGTGCTTCCGCTTACAACTTTGAAACTTCATATGTAGATGCACCTTGATGAGTTCTACGTGCAACACCCATTTTGGGGTCACTAGGTCAAAGGTCAAGGTCACTGTGACCTCTAAAAGAAATTATTGACAAGCTTCCATTTATTCAAAACTGCACCTGCAGCTGAGAGTTGGCACCCGTTATGCGGTGCTCTTGTTTATGTACCCAGTATTTACAGATGCTTGGAGGCGAATGTTTGTCCTTCCCTCAGAATGAGGTTTATAGGAAAGTCATGTATGGTTAAATCATTAATAATGCTCCCCACAAACCTTTGATAATTGACTGCATGATGTCTTCAAACGCTACATTTACTATAGCACATCACCAGTCCTGATCTCACTATGACCTGGACATTGACGTACATCCTTATTCTTGGTTAACCCAATATAATGCATTTTTACTTACATCAATAATGTTTCCTAAATAGAGAGGATACCTGAATCGCTGATTTCATTTAACAATCAGTCATGACTGACAAGGCTCACATTTAACAATCAGTCATGACTGACAAGGCTCACATTTAACAATCAGTCATGACTGACAAGGCTCACATTTAACAATCAGTCATGACTGACAAGGCTCACATTTAACAATCAGTCATGACTGACAAGCCTCACATTTAACAATCACTCATGACTGTCAAGGCTTACTTCAGCTGGAGCAGATGCGTTCTTGTTTAATTCCAAAACACATGCACTACAATGGAGAAAATCCTGAAACACAACCATAGCCATTAATAAGAATTGTTTATTTAATATTCCTTGAAGGTAAGATTTCCTGTTTTTGGTTTAATTATAAGTGTTTGTTATTTTGTGTACTTACTTCCCCTTTTTGATAAATGATGATTTATTGATTAATAAAGCAATACTTCTCAATTTTGAAGGATAACAGATGAAAGAGAGGATGGGTAAAATTTCTGTGTTATGTCATGTATTATACCTTTAAGTCACATATGTTGAATGCTTGACAAGATGTTTTTATGATATTTGAAATTGCAATTTTATTCAAGACGTGGATAAAAAACTCAATGCTTATTATGCTTATTATGCTTAACATTAAGACTGCTGTCTGTTATATAGAGAATAATAGGTTGGTGACGTGGATGGAGAATGGTTATCTGGCAAGTCGGAGGAAGTTATCGGGTGAGCCGAAGGGGAACCCGATAAGATCCTCCGACGAGCCAGATAACCATTCTCCATCCACGTCACCAACCTATTATTCTATTTATCCTGTCACATTCGTTGAAATGTTTCTAAAATATCTAGTTTTCGAGTATTTTGTGTTTAAATATTTAATATGGGAAAAAACACGCGCGAACAAAAACATTTTTACGTCACGTCATGCAAAACGCTTAGGCTAGCTTCCATCTTGTTAAACAACACAGAAATCGAGTCAATCATTATTAATTCAATACACAAAGACGAAATTATGCTGTTAAAATAATAATGTTTAAACAAACAGTGCTTTACATGTATTTTATTGTTTTTTTTAAATTGAAAACAAGTATATTTTATTAATAGAAAATAGTACAGGCCTGCGCATGCGCTGAGAGCAACTGATGGATATTCGAGGTCACATGGTCATCTAGCCTAATATCTTTTGGGATATTAGGTTACCTGGTTATCGGGCTGATTTAAAGGCATGTGACAGGATAAAAACGTGATGTACCACTATGAAGCAGAAATGCAGTAATTAGTATTGAAAACATTTCAGTTTTCCATACTTGATTATGATGGGACAATAATTTTCGAAACACTTGTTATGCTATCCAAACAAAAACACAGTCAATAATGTGCATTGTACCTTAGTACTGGTTACACCTCGCTGAATTAGGAGTTGTGTGATGGTAAAATCAGACTTATTTAAATTGACATGTTTAAAGTGCCGGCTAGTGTTAGCCTGTGCAGTCCCTATGGGATTGTAAGAGTGGTTTTATGGTGCGAAGAGACTTACTTGAAGCAGAAAATACCATAAAAGCAGAATGTGTTGTCCATGATCACCCTTTGATCAGTATGTGGACTGCACAGACTTTACTGATCACACTTAAAAGACATGGTCATCACTCCCAGTGTTTCAAGCACGCCTTTCATTTGCATTTACTTGTCAAGCATTCGCTGTTGTTGATTTTCTTGTTGGAACCCAGAATGTGTTTTGTTGTCACTAACACGTTCTCAAGATAATTGTCTTTCGGCCCTGTTTTCTTGAATGCAACTCTTTTATGGAGAAGAATGTCTCCTGAGATTTCTTTTTCTGCATTTTTGACATTTTTTTATTGCATATTTGATTTTTTTATTGAAACAGTTATCCGAAGGTCACAGGATTGATCACCACTAGATTCTAGGCCCAGGAAATGGAGAGCATTTCTATAAGTC
This sequence comes from Dreissena polymorpha, assembly GCF_020536995.1. Lineage (NCBI taxonomy): Eukaryota > Metazoa > Mollusca > Bivalvia > Myida > Dreissenidae > Dreissena > Dreissena polymorpha. The sequence continues at coordinate 22,727,764 of NC_068370.1, forward strand.
TTAAGCTTTGGATGCCATTGAGTTAAAATGAATAGGTTTAAACTAAACCATTATTTCTAGTCCAGGTATTTGTGTAAATGGAATTGAAGAGAATTCTGAGATTCAATCTCTCAAGCCCAATTTCATTATCTTGCTGCTTTAAAATTTGAACTGTTGTATAGTATGAATAATATAGAATTACTATGACAATTTAATGAATGGTTCCTACAAGATTGGTATGAATCTACTTAGAATATTACTGGATTTTATTTCTAAAAAAGCTTTTACAACATATATTGGCATTTTTTTCTGTGAAGTCTAAAATACCATTTACTGAAATTAAGGAATCATTCAGTTATAAAACTGAATTCTTTTTGTTAATACTGAAACAACTCCAAATATATGGATACAGACTTAGTAATAATAATATGGTGTTTGTGATGCTAAATAAAGTGAAAATATGGGAAAGAACTGTAAATAAAGCAAAAGATATGTAGGGTAAGCGATTTGCATGGTCCTTAGGTTTATATTGTGGTTGCTTTGATGTTAAGTTATAGGCTTGCATGATGACATGATTGTATCTTAATTGATTTGAGGAGAATAAGGCATGTTTGATTGCATATGTATATATGTTTAACATGTGAATTGTGTATGAAGAAACACATTTAAATGATCTTTAGTTATATATTAAAAAAATAGTTTGTTAAATTTATTATACCCCCACAAAAGAAGTTTAGGGGGGTATATAGGAGTGAACTTGTCTGTCGGTCTGTCTGTCGGTCCGTATGAAGTGTCCGCTCTCTAATTCAAGTAGTTTTCACCCGATCTTCACCAAACTTGGTCAGAAGTTGTATCTATATGATGTCTAGGCCAAGTACATACATGGGCCTTGCCGGGTCAAAAACTAGGTCACGGGGTCACTTAGTGCGTTTTAAACATTCAGCATGTTGTCCCCTCTCTAATTCAAGTAGTTTTCATCGGATCTTCACCAAACTAGGTCAGAAGTTGTATCTAGATGATCTTAAGGCCAAGTTCGAACATGGGCCATGCCGGGTCAAAAACAAGGTCACAGGGTCACTTAGTTCGTTTTACACATTGAGCATGGTGTCTCTATTTCAAGTAGTTTAAATCAGATAACTTAGTGTGTTTTTAACCTCACCATGTTGTCCGCTCTCTAATTCAAGTAGTTTTTATCCAATCTTCACCAAAATTGGTCAAAAGTTTTATCTAAATGATCTCTAGGACAAGTTTGAATATGGGTCATGCTGGGTCAAAAACAAGATCATGGGGTCACTTAGTGCGTTTTAAACATCACAATGTTGTTCGCTCCTCTAATTCAAGTAGTTTTCATCCAATCTTCACCAAACGTGGTCAGAAGTTGTATCTAGATGATGTCTAGGTCAAGTTTGAATATGGGTCATGCCGGGTCAAAAACAAGGTCACGGGGTATCTTAGTGCGTTTTAAACCTCACCATGTCACAATGTTGTCCGCTCTCTAATTCAAGAGTTTTCATCCAATCCTCACAAAACTTGGTCACAAGTTTTATCTTAATGATCTTTAGGACAAGTTTGAATATGGGCCATTCCAGGCCTAAAACTAGGTCACGGGGTCACTTAGTGCGTTTTTTAACATTCAGCATGGTGTCCGCTCTTATTTAAGTAGTTTACATCCGATCTTCAGCAAACTTGGTCAGAAGTTTTATGGAGATGATCTTAAGGCCAAGTTAGAACATGGGCCTTTCTGGGTCAAAAACTAGGTCAAGGGGTCACTTAGTGCGTTTTAAAAATTGAGCATGGTGTCCGCTGTTTTTTGTGAAGACGACATGCAAAATATTGTGTTAAGTTTTCATACTATCCCAATTATGTTCATTGTCCCTTGACATATTGCTTTCATTTTTTGCATACTTGTTTACCAACATGACCCCAACCTATAAACAAGAGCAGACAACTCTATCAAGCATTTTGTCATAATTATGGCCCCTTTTCCACTTAGAATATGCAACAAATGTTAAAGTTTTCGTACTACCCCATTTATTTTCATTGTGCCTTGACATATTGCTTTCATATTTTGCATACTTGTTTACCAACATCACCCCAACCTATAAACAAGAGCAGACAACTCTATTAAGCATTTTGTCATAATTATTGCCCCTTTTATACTTAGAATATGCATATTATTGATAAATCATTGTGTGCGTACTACCCCAAATATTTCCTATATCCTTTGACATATTGCTTTTAAATGTTGCATACTTGTTTACCAACATGACCCAGACCTATAAACAAGAGCAGACCACTGTATAAGCATTTTTACATAATTATGGCCCCTTTTACACTTAGATAATTGAACATTTTGCTTAAATTGCCATAACTTCTTTATTTATGATCACATTTTATTATTACTTCGACAAAACAACACTTACCTGAATACCACAATGGATTCCACCCAAACAATACCCCACGCCCCTACCCAGAATCCCTTCCCCCTCCCCCCCCCACGCCCAACCCCCCCCCCCCCCCCCCCCCCCCCAATTTTTTTTTGATGTCTAGGTCAAGTTTGAATATGGGTCATGCCGGGTCAAAAACAAGGTCACTGGGTATCTAAGTGCGTTTTAAACCTCACCATGTCACAATCAGTGATTTTTTTTGCTTTAATTTGTTACAGCCTGTGCCTTTTGAATTGGGAAAATTAGCGCGATAAACCGTGAAATTGGGAAAAATAGCGCGATAAACCATAAAATTGGGAAAAATGAAAAGCATTATAAATAGGATTATAAGTAACAGAAGTGATATTGTTTTTAAGTGCATGTTCAGGGAGTTTTCTAGAAAAGGAGTCTGGTCAAATTGTTTTTTTTTAATCAATAAAAGTGGCAAGTTTGGGAATGATTTATGGACACAAATGACTAAATTCAAGTTATATATTTTGTAAGATGTTTAAAAAATAAAGTTGAGAACTAGATTTAAGAAATCATAAATTAAGTTATATGAGACTTCATTCTAAAAAAAAATAAAAAAATAAAATTTTTTTTTTTTTTTTTTTTTTGGAAGTTGGGCTTTTTTTGGGAAATTTTGGTCAGAATTTTGGGAAAAAAACATGTATTTTTGCGATTGGGAAGCAGCCGAAATTCGGCTGTAAATTTGAGCAAAAAAAATCACTGACAATGTTGTCCGCTCTCTAATTCAAGTAGTTTTCATCCAATCCTCACCAAACTTGGTCACAAGTTTTATCTAAATGATCTCTAGGACAAGTTTGAATATGGGCCATTCCAGGCCTAAAACTAGGTCACGGGGTCACTTAGTGCGTTTTTTAACATTCAGCATGGTGTCCGCTCTCTCTTATTTAAGTAGTTTACATCCAATCTTCACCAAACTTGGTCAGAAGTTTTATGGAGATGATCTTAAGGCCAATTTAGAACATTGGCCTTTCTGGGTCAAAAACTAGGTCAAGGGGTCACTTAGTGCGTTTTAAAAATTGAGCATGGTGTCTGCTGTTTTTTGTGAAGACCACATGCAAAATATTGTGTCAATGCGACATGTGGGGGTATTCGTCACGTCTGTGACAAAGCTCTAGTATTATACTTGCTATTCTGTGGACCATGTTTATTGTTTTAACATCTTATGGTACCATGATGATATTGCAATTTTTAGCTCGACTATTATATATGAAATATATATAGTGGAGCTATCCTACTCACCCCGGCGTCCGCGTTTCTGTTCCGTTAGCGTTAGCGTGCAAATGTTAAAGTTTTCGTACTACCCCAATTATTTTCATTGTCCCTTGACATATTTCTTTCATATTTTGCATACTTGTTTACCAACATGACCCCAACCTATAAACAAGAGCAGACAACTCTATTAAGCATTTTGTCATAATTATGGCCCCTTTTCCACTTAGAATATGCAGCAAATGTTAAAGTTTTCGTACTACCCCATTTATTTTCATTGTCCCTTGACATATTGCTTTCATATTTTGCATACTTGTTTGCCAACATCACCCCAACCTATAAACAAGAGCAGACAACTTTATTAAGCATTTTGTCATAATAATTGCCTCTTTTATATTTAGAATATGCATATTATTAATAAATCATTGTTAAAGTTTGCGTACTACCCCAAATATTTCCTATATCCTTTGACATATTGCTTTTAAATGTTGCATACTTGTTTACCAACATGACCCCAACCTATAAACAAGAGCAGACCACTGTATAAGCATTTTTATATAATTATGGCCCCTTTTACACTTAGATCATTAAACATTTTGATTAACTTGCCATAACTTCTTTATTTATGATCACATTTTATTATTACTTTGACAAAACAACACTTACCTGAATACCACAATGGATTCCACCCAAACAATACCCCACGCCCCTACCCAGAATCCGTCCCCCCCCGCCCAACCTCCCCCCCAATTTTTTTTTAAACATCATCTAATAAATTACCCCACCCCACATTATACCCCCATCTCACCCCCTACCCCTTCCCACCCCCCCCCCCCCCCCCCCCAATTATTTTTTTTAAACATCATCTCACCCCCCTACCCAAATTTTTTTCATTTTTTTATTTTTGTAAGATCGTCTTATAAATTATTGAATATGAACAAATTTCCCCATGATGGCTTACGTTATAATGTCAAACACTCGAATAGTCGAGCGCGCTGTCCTCTGACAGCTCTTGTTTCTGTTCTGTTAAATATTTACAGATAGTCAAAACTTGGTCATATCTGGTACTTTTTATAAGGATTTTGTTCAATTATTTACTTGAAGAATTTTTTATTCCTTGATACTACTTGGTAGTAGTTCAGCAAACAATGTGCATGTTTTATTGCATAACAGTGTGACCATCAGTTTTTGCTGATAGACAGATCATTGAAAAAAAAAAAAAAACTTAACAGCTTTGAATTAGTCCATAGCAAAAGGTACTGCAAAATCAGCCTTTTAGATTAAAATAATAATTATTAACAAAAGATGAGGATTTAGTACATGAACAATATGTGCTTTCTTCAAGGCTTGGTGACAAACGGTTCAGTTCCAACGAGTCCCTGGATACAATAAGCTGGGGTGCAGTGTCCGAGCGCGTGGACAGACGGGCTGTGAGCGCCAGTCACCATAGAGACGGCAGGCCTCGGACACCGGTCAAGCGTCCCAAGAGTGGAACCAACGAGAGTATAATGAGGACCCCAGGCTCGAGCTCAAACTATAAATTGGAAATAGGAATGAGCGTGTTTTGTAATAATGAACTTGGTAAGTGACTTTTGGTTTATTAATAAAATTGGGCTTGTTGAGGGAGTTTTTATGTCCCCCACTATAGTAGTGGGGGACATATTGTTTTTGCCCTGTCTGTTGGTTGGTTGGTTGGTTGGTCTGTCTGTTGGTCTGTTTGCGCCGACTTTAACATTTGCAATAACTTTTGCAATATTGAAGATAGCAACTTGATATTTGGCATGCATATGTATCTCATGGAGCTGCACATTTTGAGTGGTGAAAGCTCAAGGTCAAGGTCATCCTTCAAGGTCAAAGGTCAAATATATGGGTCAAAATCGCTAATTTAATGTACACTTTTGCAGTATTTCAATATTCAAGATAGCAACTTGATATTTGGCATGTATGTGTATTTCATGGAGCTGCACATTTTGAGTGGTGAAAGGTCAAGGTCAAGGTCATCCTTCAAGGTCAGAGGTCAAATATATGTGGCCAAAATCGCTCATTTTATGAGTACTTTTGCAACATAGAAGATAGCAACTTGATATTTGGCATGCATGTGTATCTCATGGAGCTGCACATTTTGAGTGGTGAAAGGTCAAGGTCAAGGTCATTCTTCAAGGTCAGAGGTCAAATATATGTGGCCCAAATCGCTTATTTTATGAATACTTTTGAAATATTGAAGATAGCAACTTGATATTTGGCATGCATGTGTATCTCATGGAGCTGCACATTTTGAGTGGTGAAAGGTCAAGGTCAAGGTCATCCTTAAAGGTCAAATATATGGGTCAAATTTGCTCATGTAATGTCACTTCTGCAATATTGAAGCTAGCAATTTTATATTTGAAATGCATGTGTATCTCATGGAGCTGCACATTTTGAGTGTTGAAGGGTCAAGGTCAAAGTCATCCTTCAAGTCCAAACGTCATATAGGGGGACATTGTGTTTCACAAACGCATCTTGTTTATTAAAGTGATTTATCTAAAATAATTTTATTTAAAAAAAAAGGTTTGCATTGAATTTGATTGTATTTGGGATCCTTCTCTAGCAAAATCTTAAATGGACTTGTTCACAGTTTGTTCAAACAAGCATAATAACACTATTGATTAAAAACAAAATATATCTAGGTCACATTTGAATATGGGTCATGCCGGGTCAAAAACTAGGTCACGGGATCACTTAGTTCGTTTTTAACCGAAAGTTTGTCTGGACCATAACTATGTAATTTATCGTTAGATTTTAAATTGACATGGTACATTTGTTCACCATCATGGGCCGGTGTGTCATGCGAAAGATTAAGTACGTCAATATCTCCAAGGTCACACTGGGAGTTGCCCATAAATGACCTTGTCCGGGCCATTACTTTGTCATTTATTGTGAGACTTTAAAACCATTTGTCATATTTGTTCACCATCATTGGACGGTGTGTCATGCGAAAGAATAACGTTGATATATCCAACGTCAAGGTCTTACTTTGAGTTCAATGGTCAAAAATGGCAATAAATGAGCTTGTCCAAGCCATAACTATATCGTTTATTGTGAGATTTTAAAATCATTTGGTACATTTGTTCACCATCATTGGACAATGTGTCATGCGAAAGAATTATGTCAATATCTCCAAGGTTAAGGTCACACTTTGAGTTCAAAATTCAAAAATTGCCATAAATGAGGTTGTCCGGGCCATAACTATGTCGTTAATTGTGAGATTTTATAATTACTTTGAACATTTGTTCACAATCATTGGACGGTGTGTCATGCGAAAGAATTATGTCGATATCTCCAAGGTCATGGTCACACTTTGAGTTCAAAGGTCAAAAATGGCAATAAATGATCTTGTCTGGGCCATAACTATGTCATTTATTGTGAGAGTTCAAAATTACTCGGTACATATGTTCACAATCAATGGACGGTGTGTATTGGGAAAGAACTTAACTTAGCAAAAGATGTGTATAGCTGACATAGTGTTTAAAGAACCATTCCCTTTCAAATGCCTATGTGGTGTAGAGGTGTTAACAATCCTTAAAATTAGGTGTTTATATAAACAGAATAATGCTATATTTATACCCCCATTACCATTGGTAATAGGGGCTATATAGAAGTCAATTTGTTGGTTGGTCGGTCTGTTGGTCGGCCTGTCCGTCCCGAAAATTTCAACCGATCTTCACCAAACTTGTTCAGAAGTTGTATCTAGATGATGTTTAGGTCAAGTTTGAATATGGGTCATGCCGGGTCAAAAACTAGGTCACGGGGTCACTTTGTGCGTTTTAATTGAAAGTTTGTCTGGATGATAACTATGTCATTTATATTTCATCTATTTTTTGAAAAACAATTATGAGCTATTGTCATCACCTTGGCTTCTGCGTCGGCTTCTGGTTAAGTTTTGTGTTTAGGTCCACTTTACTCCTAAAGTATCATAGCGTTGCTTTCAGACTTGGAACACTCGCAAACTACTAGTATCATAAGGGGACTGTACAGGACAGGTTGCATAACTCTCTGGTTGTCATTTTGACGGAATTATGGCCCTTTTTGACTTAGTAACTTTGAATATATGGTTAAATTTGTGTTTACATCCACTTTACTTCTAAAATATCAAGGCTATTGCTTTCAAACTTCAAATACTTTCATATTATCATTAGATGACCCCTATTGATTTTGAGGTCACTAGGTCAAAGGTCAAGGTCACGGTGACCCGAAATCGTAAAATGGTTTCCGGATTATAACTCAAGAACGCTTACGCCTAGGATCATGAAACTTCATGGGTAGATTGATCATGACTCCCAGATGACCCCTATTGATTTTGAGGTCACTAGGTCAAAGGTCAAGGTCACGGTGACCTGAAATAGTAAAATGTTTTTCGGATGATAACTCAAGAACGCATACGCCTAGAATCATGAAACTTCATAGGTACATTGATCGTGACCCGCAGATGACCCCTATTGATTTTCAGGTCACTAGGTCAAAGGTCAAGGTCACAGTGACAAAAATCGTATTCACACAATGGCTGCCACTACAACGGACAGCCCATATGGGGGGCATGCATGTTTTACAAACAGCCCTTGTTTTTTTTTTTTTTAAAGATCACACCCTCACACTATACCCCCCCACCCCCACCCCCCCAAAAAACAAAAAAAACACCAATATATATTTTTTTCAAACATGGTTAAAAACAAAAATATTTATTTTTATTATTTTATTTTTGAAACACCGTCCAACTACCCCCCCCCCCCCCCCCCAAATTATTTTTATTTTTTTTTGGAAGATAATGTAATAAATGACCACACACGCACACTTTACACCCCTCTCACTCCTCCATCTTTTTTGATTGAAGTATTGAGATATTCTTATTTTGGGAAGATAATGTAATAAATGACCACACACCCACACAATACACCCCTCTCTACCCCACCCCTCCATCTTTTTTATTGAAGTATTGAGATAGGTCCCTTTACCTTTAAAAAGAAAAATAGATGAGCAGTCTGCACCATTTTTGACCTTTGAACTCAAACTGTGACCTTGACCTTGAAGATATTAATGTAATTCTTTCTTGCGACACACCGTCCTGCTATGATGGTTAACACATGTGCCAAATGATTTTAAAATCTCACCATGAACGACAGTAATGGCCCGGACAAGGTGATTTATGGCCATTTTTGACCTTTGAACTCAAACTGTGACCTTGACCTTGGAGTAATCGACGTTATTCTTTCGCAGGACACACCGTTCAATGCTGGTGAACAAATGTGCCAAATGATTTTAAAATTTCATAATGAGTGACATAGTTATGGCCCGGACAAGCTCATTTATGGCCATTTTACCTTTGAACTCAAAGTGTGACCTTGACCTTGGAGATATCGACATAATTCTTTCGCGCGACACACCGTCCAATGATTGTAAACAAATGTGCCAAATGATTTTAAAGTCTCACAATAATCGACAAACTTATGGCCCGGACAAGCATTTAACCTTTGAACTCACTGTGTGACCTTGACCTATATGTCATGTCTGTGACAAAGCTCTAGTTATCAAATTGGAATTAGTGAAACCAGTTAAACATTTGTGCACATATTTTTACTATATTGTGTTTTTATTATGCTAAAAATATGTCTATCTAGATTAAATCTAAAAACACTCTATTACTGTAAACGTATAGAAATTCGTCGGTATGAAATTTCGTGGCTTAATGAAAAACAACTAATTTGTTGACACGTAATTTCGTGGATTTCAAATTTTCGGGGCAGACTGACCGTCATAATAACATAAGTTTTATTAAAACAACCAGAGTAATAACGAAGCATAATCTGCTTATCTGTGTTGACAGCAAGACTTGAGGTTAATGTGCACTGAAGCATGAAAGTGTTGCCGATAATTGTCGATAAGAGCGATAAAGCGGCGCACTTGTGGGTCCCTGCTCGCTTATTGCCATCGATGTTGTTTTGACAATATTTGCACTTTTCAGTGCAATCGGTCCCCTAGTAGAAACACTTGAGTAATGAGGTCCCCAAAATACATGTGTGTCTCTTTTAAATTTAATTTGCGCATATTGACATGTATGATAAATCTGCAAACTGTTAATTTTACGACGTCACGTAAAAGAAATTTGTTTTCCTCCACAATTGGTAATGCTATTTATTATATTTATTTACCATGATTAATAAAACGTACATTAACGATGATGAATAAAAAAAAAGAAAAACTGATAAATATAGTGTAATGTGACCTACTGAAGTGAAGTAACTATTACAAAAACCAATATCTTGGATAACTGACAACACAAGAAAATGTCGGAAATGACATTTGGAAATGACCGATTTCGGATTAAAAATGTATAAATAATCGTTGGTACTTGAATTCGTGGTTCAGTGGACAAACGAAATCCACGAAAATTCGTACCACACGAAATTTAATGATTTTACAGTATGTGAAGTTGGAATAAGACATCAACTTGCCGTGCATAAACACAGTTTTAAAATACAGTTAAAATGATAAAAATACAATCACTGTTAATGAAAAAGTCATGGAATATTGCTTATTAAGCTTGAAGTAAAGATAAAATATTACAAAAATAAATTAAGATCTTGAAATGATTAGTTTTGTTTGAGAAAATCACCAAAAGGATATCCATTCCCAGTTTGATGTCTTATTCCAAATTCACATAATACAGTGTTTAAATTGCTTCGTCTTTTAAACAAAAACGAGATTACTGTCCATATGCAAATCCGAAACCATGCAATATTCACAAATTTTTGGAATGGGAAAGCTTCTGTACTGCTGTCGTAAAATAATCAAAATCTACATTCTCACTTGTCTCCTGAAAGAAAATACAAATTGGTTCAATTTAGAATTGGTTATTCAATTAAATCAGTAATTTGTCTCAATATATCTTCGACCAATTTTACAAATTTAGCAGAATCCTACATCTGGTGTTGTGTTACAAGAATAAGCTTCTGGTAAGCGCAACCTTTCTTGAATATGGAATGCCACTTTATTTATTATGCCAGGCGAATAGATCTATTATTTCCACTGTATGGTCTCTGTTAAATGTTGTTCGCTTACTTTAAATATCCCAGAGGAAGTGTGAATTTTCTGATATTTATCAGTTGACTGAAAGAGAGTTTTATTTATCTCTTAAGCCTTTTCCACTTAGAAACCTGTTTTGACGCATTTGTAGTCCCATAGAAAGTTAAATTTAATTAAAGACTTTTCTTACTAAATTCAAGTTTAAAGGCTACATTTAAGTTTAAAGGCTACATTTCCATACTGATGAGCAGCAATCAGCATAAAACATGAACAGACTGTGAGTTACTTGCAGGCTGTTTGCATATTGCCATTTTAACTTTGCTTTTGAGTGGGAAAGGGTTAAGATAAACGGTATATTAAAAAAAAAACACACTCAGATTGATAGTCCTTTTGTCAATGATCCTACCATGCTATCTAACAAATATAAACTCAGTGAAACTCCATCAGCAAACAGTCAATCTTATCATCTTTTAAAGTAAAGCATTATAAAGCACAAATGTGTTTTTTTTTTACAAACTTTCATGCCATAATTTTTTAGTGTGAACTGAAACAGAAAACAATTAATGTTAAACTATAATCTATTTGCTATTTAACTGGCTGCAAAATGGTCCTGTACTCTATATATGAATCGTGTTCTGAGAAAACTGGGCTTAATGCATGTGCGTATAGTGTCATCCCAAATTAGCTTGTGAAGTCTGCACAGGCTAATCAGGAACAACTCTTTCCGCTTAAACTTGATTTTCGGTAAGGAGGAACTTCCTTGAAACCAAAAATACCACACAAACGGAAAGTGTCGGTCCTGATTAGCCTTAACGGATTACACAGGCTAATCTGGGATGACACTTTACGCACATGCATTAAGCCCATGTTTCTCAGAACGCAACCCATATTTTCTAGTATTGTATCAGCCACTGGTCACATGTCAAACAAACAACAGGCTGATGATTACCTCTTTCAGTGCTGGAACCGAATTTTGAAGGCCTTTGCAAACAGTTTGGATCCAGATGAGATGCCACAAAACATGGCGTCTCATCAGAATCCAAACTGTTTGCTTTTTTTTAAGTATTCTTTGAAAAAAATCGAAGAAAATGCTAATTTTAGAAATTCAGCAGACGGCATTTTAGCAGACGACAAATTTCCCAGCATGCAAAGGGTTACAGAACTTTCTCTCCCTATTATGTTTCTGGGGTTTCATTACTAAATAAACACTGTACCTCAATTGTTAACAGGCTGTGTGAGATACATTGGACCGACAGATTTTGGCGAAGGGGTTTGGATAGGGGTAGAGCTGCGAACTGCCAAGGGTAAACATGATGGATCAGTGCAGGGCAAGCGGTATTTCTCCTGTCGCCCAGACCATGGACTTATTGTGCGCCCAAACAAAATAACCGTTCGCGGAATAAATGGATCTAGACTTGTAACGGAGTTCTACGGTGCACATGCGACGGAGAATGGACTTAACCATACAGAAAGTAAAGATATTGTTAAATAGGTGTTAATTGATGATATATTGAATGTATTTATATATTTTCATATGTTGATTTTATAGGAAATGGAATTCAATTTGTTGAAAAGAAAGTTATGATTACTTAAAAACAAATGGTATGAGAGCTTATTCATTTAAATTAAAAAATATATGTTTTTCAATAGATTTTTTTATGCCCCCGGATCAATAGATCGGGGGTATATTGTTTTTGGCCTGTCTTTCTTTCTTTCTGTCTGTCATTCTGTCCCAAAACTTTAACCTTACAGTAACGTTTTGCAATAACTTTTGAAATATTGAACATGGCAACTTGATATTTGGCATGCATGTGTATCTCATGGAGCTGCACATTTTGAGTGGTGAAAGGTCAAGGTCATCCTTCAAGGTCAAAGGTAAAAAAAACACAAAAAAACTGCGCATTAGGGGGCATTGTGTTTCTGACAAACACATCTCATGTTTTCTTTTTTGTAAGCTATAAAGTACAATTTTGAGATAGAGCTACTTTTCTTCAGATTTTTAGTACATTGGTTCGATCATGTAAACATGTTCGATCATGTAAACATGTTATGTTATTTATCATTGCAATAAAATATATAAAGAACATTTGTTGATTTCAAAAATGTATTAAATTTCATTAATGCTGATTTAAAAAAATCATGAGTGGCGTAGTAACAAATTCAAAAACACTTTTTCTTTAACCACAAGTGAAATAAATATTTGTTCACTCTCCAAAACCAATAAAATTTCTTTGTTGATGCTTAAGCGCAATAAATAAACAAACAAAAAATGAACAAATCTTAAATGTCATAATAAATGTGTCATGATATCATTAAAATGTGTGTGAAACAATGTCATAAATAAGTATAGTCTGAAAAAGCATCGTAATCTTTGGGGCATAATTGTATCAAAATTATGGTTCTGTTTATATTTTTCTAGTATCTATGGTAAACACATGTTTGTCTATGATATGGAAAAGTCACTGACATTGGTAGCCTTATGTTATTGATGGAAAACTATTGCAGTTTTTCTTGTATTTTCACTCTGTGAATATTTTTATAAACTGAAATTATCACTGACATCATTTTTTTTCACCAATGAAATAAAATGCTACCATTTTTTTAATGATCAGGTATACATGTTTAAAGGATAACATGCTGCCTACTTAATTCCACAGAATCCAAACATGAATATAATGATATGTTATTGATCTTGTTAACTCTGAAATCTTCCTTAAATGTGTGTGATTCAATGGCTGAAACACTTTAAAATTTAAGTCATAAGAAGGATTGAGAAAATATGTGATACTGATGCTGAAGTTACCCTTGGGTGAAGCACCCAATCACTTTACACAATAAGCTGAACAAATGTATGTTTGCTGATTTGCTTGTGTTCATTAATGCCTGAGTAATTATTTGCATGTAAAATCATGTATATGCTGCTATATTTGTAGCAATGAATACCATACTGCTTATGCCAAATGTGTTTACTCGATGGAGATATTTAGGGAATTCCACTGTCTCACTCAAATATATAAAGGGTCCACATCTTTTTATTTTTTACTATTTCAAGATGAGCAAATTTAGCATTCCAGTGTTAATGTGTAGGCTTTTCCTTAGCTTCAATGGCTTAACTTGAATGATATTTTTGCATAGTTTTTCATTATCAACTCAATGCATTTGAAGAGAACAATATGTGTTACAGTATTGAATTGTTTTGTTAAATGTGTAAAGTGATGTTGATTTTTAATCCTATTTCAAAGCACATTCTTGAATTTGTTGTTTGTTTTCTTGCCATTGTCATTGCCTTGTTTTTAATCTTTTAGAAATTTCGAAGATGTATACATGTTGTTTTTCCAATGCTACATGTATGTAAACAATGAAGTTTTTACTTAAAACATATACATATTCAACAGCATACAAAAGAAATGATCACTTATGTATAATTGTCCATGTACTATGTGAGCTTATCAATCAGAAAATTGGGATTTATGCCTGTGTGTAAAAGTTGCATCCCAGATATGCCTGTGCAGGACTTCACAGTCTTATCAGGGAAACACTTTCCATATAATTATTATGGCAACAATAGTTTGTCAAAATCTTGCCTTGCTTGAGAAGTATCATACAAATTATGATGATTAATGAAGTCTCAGTAGAATTAACAAAGGTATTTGCTGGTTAGAAGCTCTGATATTCTAATAATAATAAATATTTGCAGCTGCATCACTTATTTGCAGTCGTTTGGAAAAAATCATTAAGCTTGCACTTAGAAAACAGGCATGATTTTAAAACAGCCCGACATGCCAGATTTTTTTGTTTTTGTTACATTCTTTGGTAGATACTGACCAAATACTCCTTAATTAGTTTTTATCACGTAGCTTCAAAAGCAAAACTTATTACCGGTAATACTTATACTTTGTCCGTAAACAAATAAAAAATATTAGTGTTTATTGTTTACAGATTTTCATCATTGTTTTACTGTATCATTTTATGTTGTCATTAATGCTACTTTTCATAACGTGCGTCTTTTAAAATAAGATTTGCTTGTTTTGTATTTTTTCACAAACACAATAATGCTTGTTTTGATTTTGTTGTCTTTATTGGTTGGATTTTGGTTTGTATCTTTGAAATGAAAGTATATGGAAGAGAAAAGAAAAACATTAAAATATGACACAAAATAAATGCCTTTCTGTTAATGTTCAGCATGCTTTTTAGCTCCACTATTAACCTAATAAGCTTTCTTGCAATACTACTTGGTACTCACCCACATGTATGCGTTGATATCAATAAAATGTCCTGGTTAATGTTAACATGCAATATCTCTATATCACTTTCTACTATAGGTATTCAATTGCAACTCCACACATGCATGTGGGATCATTGTTTGAGGTCACATATCAAGTTCTATTACTCTGACCAGCAATTTAACAGAATTATGCCCTTTTTGCACATCTGTTCAGGTAGACATGCAATATCTCTATATGTTTGTATCTTCAACAGATATTGAAATAGCACTGTTCATATGTGTTCATGGTCATTATGAACATTGAATGACCCAATACCTACAACCACAGGTGGTTAGCGTGTGACTATGATAATAATTAGTAAAAACATAATTTTCAATGAAAATAATCAAATTATAACGAAATATCAACTTCTCTGAACAACCAATTATTTTTAACCAGGTTTTCCGAAGGAAAAAACTGGTTATTAGATTGGCGAATGCGGGCGGGCTGGCGGGCGGGCGGAACAAGCTTGTCTGTTCCATAACTATGTCGTTCATTGTCAGATTTTAAAATCATTTGGCACATTTGTTCACCATCATTGGACGGTGTGTCGCACGAAATAATTACGTCGATATCTCCAAGGTCAAGGTCACACTTTGAGTTCAAAGGTCAAAAATGGCCATAAATGAGCTTGTCCTGGCCATAACTATGTCATTCATTGTGAGATTTTAAAATCATTTGGCACATTTGTTCACCATCATGGGACGGTGTGTCGCACGAAAGAATCACGTCAATATCTCCAATGTCAAGGTCACCACGACTAAAAATAGATTTAAAAAAAAACAAACTTACAAAGGCGGTTAATTTTGTTTGTTCATTTCAAAAGTTCAGTTTGAGTTTTCTCCCTTTATCAGATTTTTTTTTCACAATAAAAACCTGGTTTTGTGACAATTTTGTCCCTTGTTGTTTATAATTTGATTATTTGTCATTGAAAATTATGTTTTTACTAATTACTATCATAGCCACACGCTTATCACCTGTGAATGTAACCAGATCGTATGCATGTTTACGACACCTTTTGTTCTATAATAGTCTGGTTAAGGCTTGCAGACAAGATATAAGTCAGGTTAGTTTGCATGCAACAAGAACACATGTTTTAAATAACTATATTCAAATGAAACTTTACAAGTTTCTTTGAAATCAGCATGCATGGTCCTTACCAAGGTCCATAACTCTAACTCGTGTATTTGTGTAATTTATATACCCACTTTTTCACGCACGTCTTACACGGTACAGGCTCGCGTGAATGCGTTTACTCCTGTATGAAGGCTATTTCGTTTGAAATGTTTTCCAAACAAGGCTTTATTAGTTTCTTATTTTTGTGACGACTGCAGGGACTATGTCTATCAGCATAAAGAAACTCCGCTTGTTAACTTGTAATAAATTGTCACCGACATATATCGTCAATGTCAGACATTACCAATTTCGTCTCAACTTCTTTTTTGCTACTGGCTTGTCTGAGACATAGCTTTAATAACCAGTTTTGGTCTTATGATTGAATTACATTGGATGTTAAAAAAATCATTTATAACAACCATGTGGTTGATCAGTTTTACTAATAACTGAAATAATGGCTATATACTCAAATGCGATATACTAGCATATGTTGCTATAAAAATGTATCCAGTTATCGGAAGAACGATGGAGCGTTAAAATCGTCTAAATAAATATTTTTTGCTCAGGAGTTTATATCAAATAATTAGAGACAGTTTTAAATTTACTTTAAGGTTAAGGTTCCAGTTTTTAGTGCGGTACATATTCTACAGACTGTCACATTTTCTCCCAGTTTACAAGTCGTCCGTTTACGCTCGGTGCAGTATGAAGCCATGGCACGCATGTGGTTCCCATTTATAAACCTGAGAAGAGGGAAAAGGAGTAAGCGTGGGTATATTTTGCTCAGAAATAATCAAGTGATATGCGATTCGAATCAGGGACCTTCCGATTCATAAACCGATTGCATCATAACAGTAGACCACTATTCTCGCATACATACAAGTCCATTTTATGTGAAGAATTAACCAGAAAAAGAACAAAAGGCCTGCTAAAAGTGCAAACCCGATGCTGCATAAGAGTATTTTTTGAAAATTATCGCTGCAGAAATTAATTCAGTAATATTCCGTGAGTTTCTCTTGACTTCAGTTTCCTAAAAGGTTCTTGTAAGTGAAGAATATGGCTACAAGTTGTTGAACATTAACAAATTATCTCTTTACTTGTGCTTATGGAACAACCTGTTGACCCTAAAGAATTTAAATATAATTCAACAGAAAATCTATCGATTATTGGTCATCCTCTACCACTACACCGTGTCTCTATGATTATATATCGATGTATCTAGATTCGAATTCCGTAAAATTCCATTAGACCGAATAGAAATCCATATGTAGGTCATATCGGATTATTGAGCAGATTTTTCACTAGTTTGTATGCTATGTGGTTATTCGATATTGACAGGCTCAGATAACGTGGGTTTGTTGACGTTAGAACTAATTCGCTGACATTTCTTAGATTCATCTGAATAAGTTTCATCTAATAAGTTGACCCATTTATGTCTAGTGGACTCTCCCTTCCTTCAAATTGACATGACGCCTTATCAGTGATCGCTCCGCCCACTTAATCACGTGGCTCAGCGGGAAGAAAATCTAGACAAGCTAACACCAAAATGGCTTCTTTGCCTATAGATTTACGCGATATTCCGGGTGATTTTATGGACTTGTTTAACACCATATTACACTTGTAAAGGGGTTGATGCCATTTAGTTATTCTGCAAATGCAAAAAATATACGATTAAAGAGAAAATCAGCTATTTATAACGGGTAAATCGGTACATTAAACACGCTCTCAAACGCTTGCGCGCTTACCGAAATCGAACCCGTTATTACGTGTAATGGTGGTATTTGCAATAAATTAACACTTCGCCGGTATTTACCCGTGTTATTAACAAAATTATTTCCGAAGCATTCCCCCTACCCGTGTATCTGACACGAAATAGCGCTTTATAACTGGGCATTCGGTGTTTTACGCGCTTTCTGACGCCGGTTGGGTACCTCAATCCCATATGTTATTGCGTATAAAAGTGATATTAATCATATTAAACATTACTTATGGGACATTTATCAATCACTAAAATTTAAAGCGCAAAAACAAAACAGTAAGTTTTGACATAATATTAAATGATATAAAATTAGCGTTGTACGAAATGGAATACGGTCAGGCTAATATAAATTAAAAAGGCTACCAATATCAGACGCTCGCGCGGCTACCGACTTCCCCGAAGTTACCGCATTTATTGGTTAACTAATATCAGTAATAATAACTCTTTTACAATAGCATTTATCGATACGTCTGTATTAAAATAATAACAAAACGGTTTTCACTTGTTTCTGACACACACAGAAACGCGATTTTTAACGGGGATTTCGTAAAGTTACACGAATTGGGTACCAAAATTCTCAGTAATTTTACATGCACACGTGACATAATACATAATTAATAATGCTTAGTTATTGCTTACTGTATATGACATTTCAAGTTTGTGAAATAAATTGATGTTCTATAAAGGGGATCTCGGTAATTCTTGAAGCTTCCACTCGCTCTTGTCAAGACCGCATTGCCGCGTTGGAAATGGTATAAATTTAATTCATCTAACTTATCTTTCTGGATACCAAATGTCAGAGTTTCATTAACCCTTTTTACACCGTTTTTGCCATATTTCATTTCCGTTTTTTAATCCGAACAAAATAAACGAACTCGTTTAAAAGATGAGATCTAGGCATTCGAGCTCCTAGTGTGGGTTAAAAGCGTTTGTTGGTGACACCACATGAGTGCAAATGTGTAGATACCGTTAATAAGATAATATATCACATGTCACCTTCAAATAACATGTATGATGTCAATTAAGTGCATTACTATCAGAGTAATAAAACACAGCATGAATTAGGCTTCATGCTGGGTTTTATTTCTCATTAAGTAATGCATATGAACCTCGCTTCTGACCTAGTAACTGATAAAACTATTTTTTAAAAAGTGAAATATTATGTGATAATCAGATCGATAATATAAACTATTTAAATCTGCTAGTATATCCGATAAAAATATATAATAATTGTCTTTGACAGCGTTGACGTTCAGTTGTTCGTGGTGACGACCGCATGTATTTATACATCTCTTACACTTCTCAAGATCTCCTTTCGGCTTTGGAAACGATATAAATTAAATGTCACCAACTAATCTTTCATTATTATATCGATATCGATTGTCCGAGTGACATAATCCCCATTGACACCGTTTAACCATTTTTAATCGTTTTTTAAAGATAAAAACAAAAGAAACTCGTTGGAATAAAAGTGAACCTAAACATGTAGCTTGTCTAGAAAATGGCGGACAGGTCGTTGCTAACGAGTGCGCCCGATTACTCGATCGCTGATTGGTGGATCAATTCTAGTAGGCGGAGCGATCATAGATAAGGCGTCATGTCAATTGGACCAATTTAATTTCAAACTTAGGGATTTCTAGTATATTTATTTTTATATTTAGAATATTACTTACAGAAATTCCTTTAAGCAAACTTACAGGGGAACTAAAGACGAAAAGATGGGAAACTGTGTAAGCAGATTGCCATGAGATCAATTCCAACAAGATGAGCGATAGTGCTGAAGAGGACGTAGGAAGAGACGTACCAGCAGAAAAACGGTGATCGACCGGACCGGAAAACTACCGACCGGTGGCCGGAGTCACGTGGTCAATGACGGGTAGGAATAATAATTAGCGTAATTTTCGATTATTATAGTCATGTTCTTGTGTTTGGAAGAATATATGCAACTATCAGTTTTAAAGTAAGGAATATCAATTATTAATTGTGATTTAGAACGGAATCTCTGTCACTTCCTCAAATGAATTCAAAGATCTCTGTTTCTAATTGTGATAAAGCCATTGATCTCAAATATGAGTAGTGATGGACCTAGATTTAGGCTATTACTTGTGATGACGCAATGAATATTTGCTATTACCTATGATAAAGTAATGAATCTCGAGATTTGTTATTTCTAGTCAAGAAGTTAACACAACGAACCGCTATTAATTCTTTGTTGAAGAATGCAAGCAATAATGTGCATTATTTTTTTAGCTTTAATGGAGAATCTCATTAGTAACTGCTGTTGGAGACTCTTTGCTATTAAGTATGCTGATCGAGTGAACGCATATTTATGACTAAATCGTTTCTATATATTGAAAGAACGTTATACATATTCATCGTTCCGTTATTCTCCAGTCTATGACCTTGTGTTATTCATGTTCAATGTTTCTTTATCCTCCAGCTTGTGGCCTCGTTCGCTTTTTCCTGTACTCTTTGGACGGCGAAGTCACCAACGTTATATCTCTTCTCTTCGAAAATGATCAGGTACGAAACCATATTGGGGCGAATCCTTATAAGTTTATTGATGGTCAGCATGCAATAGTGTAATTTACCTAAACCATTTTGCGAATAAGAACGAAGAAAATAAGCACATCAGCAAATGCTTTCCAAAAAAGAATAAGACAATAAAAAACCTCAAACAACAACAGCAACTGATTGTGCATAAAACGATATTGTAAATAGGTCGCGTGGATGACTTCTGCGTTTGCTAAGCCTATAGCAGAATTAATCGACCAAATTATCTGAATTGTTAATCGTTCAAACGAAATTGTTTACTTTTTCTTTCAAAATGTATTTTTCAGGATTTCGAATGGGCAGAGGCCCATCTGTAAATGAGTACCAGTATCATTGTGTCGGAAATGATCACGTGTGTAAAAAGGGTCAGAAATATGCATGGTAGCGGTCTAGACCTGGAAGCCATAGAAAAGACATCGCACGGATTAATTAATTAGTGCTCACTAGGACAAATAGACTAGTATACTGGTATTGGGTTCAAGAAGAATAACTGTGAGACAACGCCAATTACATATTTTCATAATTTGTTGATGTGTATTTATACATTTTGTATATATATCCGTATATATCACGATTTTGATATCAATTCTGATACTAATGAATACAATCAAACTGTAATTATGTTCGGTTTATATCAACATTGTATTAGTATTTAAACACTTCATATGGTATCGAATCATGTTGCTTTTTCTAATAATTGTGTACCTTCTTTATTGCAAGTATGTTGTATTGACTTACAAAACTATATTTTTAATAAACTAAAAAAAACATGTGATAGTTTGTCATAAGGCACAACTTATGCATGGTTGAATAATAGTAACGCGTGAAGGCAAATACTTTTGCGCTTTCACAAAGCCCGTAAACATTATTTAGCTTAGATAAACATGTAGGCACATTGTTTATTTAATACATTCTTCATAAAATAAAACTAAAAAAACTAAATGATGTTAAACTTCTTTGTTTTGGTCTGACTTTAGGCATACCGTACCCAAAAATTCGTGCGCGTCAAACCATTACCGGAAGAAAGAATATAATGACGTGACGTCGTGGTTACGTCTGTGACGTCATAAACAAACGCGCCATTGTTAGCGATAACATCAACACTTACACGCTCTGCTAAAATAAGTCGAAATCATGCGTCTGTTGAAGAGTATGGCCTCGGATGGCTATCCAAATAGCAGGTAATTAATTTATTGATCTATCAATATTAAAATCTTTAAAGAAAACTACATAGAATTAATCTATTTTTTATTTTTTAAATTTGCATTGGTGGGCGGGGTAATTTTTTTTGCTTCGTAACAATGTGGCGTTTTACAAAAAATATTCGGTTTGAAGCTTTATGCTCAGTTCTTTAAATGAGCACCTCCTTTAAAAGAAATATAGTTTTACATAGGCTTTAATCTCCGACCCTAAGCTTTAGTTTGTTCAAGGTTGATATTTAGGTCAATGTCGCTTAATTCTACACTACTTATTAAACTATTAAGTTTACGATTATAATTTTATTGTCAAATTCAACAATACTTGCGAAATTAACTCAAAACTAAATTAAAACATACTAAAATTAGAACTGTTGAATCGAGAATGTTATGATTTATGCACGTCATGTCAACAAAAAATGCTTAGCTAACCTTATTTACATGATTTGTTCGGACATGTTAATAATGCAAAATATGAAAATGTCTATTTTACCCTTTGTAGGAATATTATGTTTGTGTAAGTAATTAACCAATACTAATATAATAAATCAGATGACGAAAATATATATCTCTTATCAATATTATTAGATCTAATAGACAGTGCAATGGATGTATGGTACACGCGCTTTTCACCTCTGCGCTCCGGGTTCAAATCTCGCGCCCGAAACACTTGAGCTTTGTTGGTGGTTACCATACCGGACATGTGGGGTTTACTCTAGGGACTCCGCCTTCCCACCACAGGACATGGTTTCTATGAATGAGGTTTAAGGATAATGATATTAACGGGTCAGTGTTTCTACGGATCATAGTGTCTATGGATCATGGTATCAACGGATCATTGCATCTATGTATGATGGTATCTACGGATAATGGTATCTACGGATTATGGTTATATGGATAATGGAATCTGAATATAATTGTTTCTAAGGATATACGGAATATTACGCTAGTCAATTGTTCCGTGTGTTTGTATCAGTCGAGAGGCTTGTGTGATGACGTATTCTTACGAGAGGCGGAGCCTCGAATGTGATGCGAAATGGCGCAAGCCACGAGACTGATACAAACACTTCTAACATTTGACTTGCGTAATATTCCTTTTATTATAAGCAACTTTGAAATCTTTAATTTTAAACAATGAGTGTAAGCGGTTATAATTAACCAAGAATACTCTTATAAATTTCTGCATTTAAAGTGACGTCATTAAAAGTAGTACGGCTAGTATGGTAATACGGACTTGGAAAACTAGCGAGAAGCATAATGCGGGAATTATTTCTGTGCAGTTGTATTTTACTGATTGCTACAATTTGTATTTTTTGGAAACAAAAAGCAGATACATAATAAAATGGTATCTACGTAGTACGTATGGTAGTATCTACGCATAATTTTATCTGCGGATGATTGTATGTACGGATCATGTTATCTGTGGTTGTTGGTATCTACGGATGATGGTTTCTACTGCTGATGGTATCTACAGATGATGGTTTCTACTGATGATGTTATCTACTGATGATGATGGAACCTTAATCGTGATATCTACGGTTAATGGCATCTACGAATGATTGTATATACGCATGAGTGTATATACAGAAGATGGTATTCACGGATCATGGTATCTACGGATGATGTTATGTATGGATTGTTCTATCTATGAATAATGGTATGTACCGATGATGAATTCTACGTATGAAGTCATCTACGGATGATAGTATCTTTGGATTATTGTAAGTAGGAATGATGGTTTGTACGGACGATGATATGCACTGATGACGGTATCTATACGGCTGATGATATCTTATGATGATTGTACCTGCGGATGGTGGAATCTACGGTTGGTTTTATGTACAAAACGCGGTATCAACGGATACTGGTATTTACAAATGATGAGTGAACGGATGATGATATATACTGATAATGAGATCTAGGATAATGTTATGCAAGGATTACGTTATCTACGGATGATAGTTTCCTCGGATCATGGTATCTAAGGATCATGTTAACTACGGATCATGGTATCTACGGATCATGGTGTCAGCGGGTGATATTATCTACGGAAGATGGTATTTACGGAAGGAAGTATATACGTATGAGGGTAAATATGGATCACGGTACTTACGGACCATGGTATCTATAGAGCATTGACGGGACATGGTATTTGCGGATCATGGTATCTGCGGATTAAGTGTACGGGTCCTGGTTACTCCTAGTCATGGTACCTATGGATCATGGAATCTACGGTTGATGGTATCCACGGATTATGATTTCTTCGGATAATTGTATCTACGAATGATGTAATTTACGTACGATGATATCTACATATGATGGCATCTACGGATGATGATGATGTAAGTACGTATGATGGTTTGTACACATGATGATATGCACTGATGACGGTATCTACGGATGATGATAGCTAATGATAATTGTACCTGCTGATAGTGGAATCTACGGTTGATTTTTTGTACGAATCATGGCATCAACGGCTAATCGTATTTGCAGATCATGACCGAACGGACGATGTTTTCTACGGATGATGGCATATATAAGGATGATGAGATCTACGGATGATTGTTTCTACAGATCATTGTGTCTACGGATCATGGTATATACGGATCATTGTATCTACGTATGATGGTATCTACGGATAATGGTATCCACGGATTATGGTTTCAACGGATGGAATCTACGTATGGTAGTATCTACGGATGATTTTATCTGCGGATGATCGTATGTACGCATGAGGACATCTCCTGATGCTGGTATATACGGATTATGCTGTCTATGGATGTTTTTATCTACGGATGGTGGTATTTTATAATGATGATGATACCTACATATGATGATATATACGGTTAATGGCATCTAAGGATGATTCTATATACTGATGAGTGTATATACGGGTGATGGTATTCACGGATCATGTTATCTACCGATGATGTTAAGTATGGATTGTATTCTATATGGATAATGGTATATACGGATGCTATAATCTACGTATGTTGGACTCTACGGATGATGATATATTTGGTTTATTGTAAGTTCAGATGATGGTCTGTACAGATGGTGATGTGCATTGATGACGGTATCTACGGATGATGTTATCTTATGATGATTATATCTGCGGATGGTGGAATCTTTGGTTGGTTTTATGTACGCATGATAGTATCAAAGGATAATGGTATTTACATATATTGAGTGAACGGATGGTGTCATGTATTGATGATAGCATATCCGAATGATGAGATCTTCGATTATGGTATGTACGAATCACGGTATCTACGGATCATTTTTTTCAACGGATCGTGATATCTTTTGATCAGGGTATGATGATATCTACTTATCATTCTATCTACGGATCATGGTATCTAAGGATCATGTTAACTACGGATCATGGTATCAAAGGATCATGTTAACTACGGATAATGGTATCAAAGGATCATGTTAACTACGGATCATATTAACAAAGGATCATGGTGTCAACGTATGATATTATCTACGGAATATGTTTTTTTACGGAAGATAGTACCTACGAATGATATAATTATATTGATCACGGCATCTACGGACCATGGTATCTACGGATCATTGACTGATCATGCTATTTTTGGATCATGGTATCTATGGATTTGGTGTACGGGTCCTGGTATCTCCGGGTCATGGAATCTACGGATTATATTATCTTCGGATAATTGTGACGGATAATGTATATACGGATGATGGCATCTACGTACGATGAGATATTCAGATGATGGTGTCTTCGGAGCATGGTATCTAAGAATTATTTTATTTAAGGATCGTGGTATCTTCGGATGATTTTTACGGATCATGGTATCTACGAATCATTATATATGCGGGCGGGCGATGGTTTATACGTATCATGATATTTACAGTCTATGTTTTTAACGGATGATGATATCTTCAGATGATGGAATGTACGGACCAGGCTATCAAAGAGCCATGTTACCCAAGGATCGTGGTATCTACGACGGAAAAGTTTTTACGGATGGTTGTGTCTACGCATGATGGTATCTACGGATCGTGGTATGTGCGAATAATGGTGTGTATTGATGTTATCTAAGGATGATAATATAAAGGGATTTCGATTTCTACAGTGATAATATCTACGGATGTTGGAGTCCACGAACTAGTTGTCTTCTGATGATGGTATCTACGGATAATGGTATGTATCGATTATGATATATAAAGATGATGGTATCATATGATTATAGTATTTAAAAATCGTTTTATCTAAGGATCATGGTTTATACGGATGCTGTTTAAAGATCATGGTATATACGGACCATTGTTTCTACAGAACAAAGTATCAACGGATCATGGTATGTACGGATCATGGTATCTACGTATGAAGGTATCTACGGATTATGGTTTCTACTGATTATGGTTTTTACGGATGATGTTTATGGATTATGGTATATACGAATCGTACGTTGTTTCTACACATCATATTGTCTACATATCATGGTATCCACAGCTCATTGTATCTACGTATCTTACCTTTGGATGTTAGTATCTACTGATTATGGTATCTAGGGATTATGATGAAACCTAAATATGATGATATTTTCGGCATATGGCATCTACGGATGAGTGTATATACGGGATTATGGTATTCACGGATCTTTCTATTTACGGATTATATATGGATTGTTTTCTCTATGGATAATGGCATAAACGGATGATATTATCTACGTACGGTGGAATCTACGGATGATGATATCTTTGGATTATTGTAAGTACGGATGATGGTTTGTACAGAATTTGATATGCACTGATGGTGGTATCTACGGATGATGATTGTATCTGCAGATGTTGGAATCTACGGTTGTTTGATGTACGAATGAGTGAACGGATGATATCATCTACGGATGATGGCATATACGGATGATGAGATCTACGGATCATAGTTTCTATATATTGTAGTGTCTACGGATCATGGTATCTACGGATCATTATATCTACGTATTATTGTAATTACGGATAATGGTATCAAAGGAACATGGTTTCTACGGATGATTGGAATCTACGTATGGTAATATCTACGGATGATTTTATCTGCGGATGATCGTATGAACGGATGGGGACATCTACTGATGCTGGTATATACGGATTATGTTGTCTATGGATGTTGGTATCTACGGACGATGATATATACTGATGATGATATCTAATGATGATGATGATACCAACATATGATGATATCTACGATTAATGGCAACTACGGATGATTCTATATACCGATGAGTGTATAACCACGTGATGGTATTCACGGATCATGTTATCAACGGATGATGTTATGTATGGATTGTATTCTCTATGGATAATGGTACATGTATATACGGATGATGACACGGCCGTTAATCACGCGCGCCACCTCTTTTTGAGATGCATTAATAAATGAGCCAATGCTGCTTCCGAGGTGGCGTGATTAACGGTCGTGTGATGATATCTACGCAAAGTGGCATCTACGGGCGATGATATCTTTAGATAATTGTAAGTGCGGATGATGATATTTAATGATGATGATAATATCTGACGTTGATTGTATCTGCTGATGGTGGAATCTACGATTGATATTATGTACTAATCATATAATCAAAGGATAATAGTATTTACATATATTGAGTGAACGGATGGCGTTATGTATTGATGATAGCATACATGTATCTGAATGATGAGAGCTACGGATCATGGTATGTTCGGAAAACGGTATCTACGGATCATTGTTTCAACGGATCATGATATCTTTGGATCAGGGTATCTACTCATCATAATATCTACGGACCATGGCATCTAAGGATCATGCTAACTACGGATCATGGAATCAAAGGAACATGGTGTCAACGGATGGTATTATATACAGAAGATGGTTTTTACGGAAGATAGTACCTACGAATGATGGTATATATTGATCACGGCATCTACGGACGATGGAATCTATGGATCATTTACTGATCATGGTATTTGCGCTTCATGGTATCTACGGATAAGGTGTTCGGATCCTGGTATATCCGGGGCATAGTATCTATGGATCATGGAATCTACGGATGATGATATCTAAGGATGATGGTATCTACATACGATGATATCTACAGATGATGGTGTCTTCGGACCATGGTATATAATTTTAATAAGTTTATCTAAGGATCATGGTATCTGCGGATGATGTTTAAGGATAATGGCATCTACGAATCCTACTATGTAATATGCGGATGATGGTATTTACGGAAGATGGTATCTACGGATCATGGAAACTATGGGACATGGTATCTACGGATCAATGTTTCTACGGTGAGCTGTACGGATTCCAATATCTTAGGGTCATAGTATCTATTGATCATGGAAATTACGGATGATATCTACGAATGATTGTATCTACGGATGATGGTATTCACGGATTACTGTATTTACGTGCGATTATATAAAGAGATGATGGTATCTACGAACCATATCTAAGAATCATTATATCTAAGGATCATGTTTTTTTTGCGGATAAGGTTTACGGAACATGATATCCACGAATCATGGGCTAAACGGATGATTGTACCTATGGATTATGGTAACTAATATTCATTATATATACCTATGGTTATATCTAGAGATGTTGTTATGCAGACGATGGTATCTACGTACGATGTTAAGTACTGATGATGGTATCTACGTATGATGGTATCTACGAATGATGGTACCTACGTATGATGGTATATACGGAGGATAGTATCTACGGATCATGGTATGTACGGATAAAAATGGGTATGATTATGTTATCTAAGGATCATAATGTATAGAGAACACGATATGTACGGTGATGGTGGTGTCTACGAATCATGATGTATACGGATGTGGAATCTTCGAATGAAGGTATCTATGGATGTCGGTATGTATCGATGATGATATCTACAGATGATGGTATCTAAGGGTAATTTTATCTAAGGATAATGGTTTCTACGGATGATGTTTAAGTTTTCATGGTATATCCGGAGCACTGTTTCTACAGATCATTGTATCTACGGATCATGGTTTGAACGGATCATGATATATGCGGTTGATGGTATTGACAAATAATGGTATCTACAGAGGATGTTATCTACGGATGACGGTATTTAAAATGATTGAATTTACAGATAATTGTATGCACGGATGATGGTATCTGCGTATGATGGTATCTACGTATGATGGTATCTACGGATGATGCTATATCATCATAATAATAATCATAATTATAAGAATATCATCATCGTCATTGTCTTCGTCGTCGTTGCGTTGTCATCATCATCATAATCATCATCATCATCATCATCATCATCATCATCATCATCATCATCATCATCATCATCATCATCATCATCAATCTTGACCGCTTCGGCCGTTGGGAGTGGGTTTGGAGAAATGAGGGACGACGATACAGAAATCCTCCTCCAGTCAGGTATGTTGTTTGCTTAGAGTAATTCGTTAATAGGATATGATGTCCACTCTTTAATTTTGGCCATCTAACTTTTTTTATGATGGCCTCGACGTCGACCTCCCTCTAGCGTGCCTTGGCGAACAGTCTTGCACAGAGAGTTGTGCCTGGTGACGTGTCCAAACCAAGTCAGATTTCGTCGTTTGACGTCGCCGGGGGCTCTTGCTGTGTCCGCGTGAAGCGTCCAGGTCTCGCAGCCGTAGAGTGTAGATAAGAGCGTAGATAACGAGGGACTTGGAGAGCATGTACTTGATTGGGAAGCTTATGGAACTACTTGTCCACAACCTGCTCTGTAATCGCTGCCGTGATAATTCTTATTCGGACTCCAGAGGTACTGGTGCCATCCTTGGACAGGAATGCAACCAAGTGCTTGAAGCTGGTCACTTCTTGTAGTTTCTCGCCGTTCATGGTGATGACTGCACTGGTGTTGGTCGTGCTACCGGGTATTCACAATGATCTTCGACTTGTCCGTGCTGACCTCCATCCCGTATGCTCCTACTCTTTTATAAAGTCGATTAGTGAGATCTTGAAGTTCACTGCTGGTGTCACCCATGAGGTCAATGTCATCAGCGAATCTCAATTTGGAGATGGGTCTTTCACCGATGGAGATGGAGTTGAGGTGGGCATGGAGAGTCTCCTGCATTATCTTCTCAACGCGGTCGAAAGCTTTCTTAAAGTCAATAAAGTTGTGGAAGAGTTCACGTTGGTGTTGCAGGTGTTTCTCAATGATGTTTCTGCAGGTGTAGAGCTGTACCACTGTCCTCCGCCCAACTCTGAATCCAGCCTGCTCATCGGCCAGCAGTTTTTTAGACTTACTTTTCAATCGGTAAAGGATGATCATCATCAGTAGATACCGTCATGCGAAGATACCTTCACATGTAGATATCAACATCCGTAGATACCATCGTCCGAAGATACCGTCACATAAAGATATCATCATCCGTGTATACCATCATACATGAATTAAATCATCCGTTGATACCATTTAATCATTTGATCATTTAATCTACGAATAACGGTAATTGCGGAACATAAATGGATGATTGTATTTACGGATGATGATATTAACGGTAATGCTATCTACGAATGATGGTATATACGGATCATTTAATCTTCGAATCATGGAATGTACTGGTCATGGTTTCTACGTATGTAGGTTTCTACGGATGGTGGTATATACGGATCATTAAATCTACGAATCATGGTTTGTACGGATCATGGTATCTACGGATGATTGTATCTACAGACGATGATATCTACGTGTGACGGTATCTTCGGATCATGATATTTAGGGATGACTGTATCTATGGATAATGGTATCTAAGAATGACGATATCTACGTGTGACGGTATCTTTGGATGATGATATCTACGGAATATGTTATCTACGGATGAATGTATCTATGGATGATAGTATCTTTGAATGACGGTATCTACGGATTACGTTATATACGTATGATTATATCTACGAAATATGGCATCTACGGATGATGTTTTATACGGTTGTTGATCACTACGGATGATGGTATCAATTTTCAAGAGATACTGAGCAGCACGAGCGTATAGACAATGCTTGGAGAACCTTAGCATTGTTGAATGGTTGATGTTTTGTATCGAGGAAATGGAATTTTTTGTATCTGAAGTGGTTTTTCATCATTTTGGAAAAGGATTCCCCAAGCATTTAATTGGGAAAAATCTCATCCACTTGACTACATCGGCAAATGTAATTTAATTGAGAATAAATGTTTTTAATATTTATTTTTTTCTAACATAATGCATTGTGCATATACATTTAAAGCAAACAAATGTGGTTACGATTAGTACCGGCATGATAATTTCAACCAAAATCTATGACATCGGTACATAGCTTCATTTGGAAAGCGGTATACACGGCTCTTGCCCATATACGCCAGTACGATGAGCGCATAAACCCCGTATTTAATAAAAACTGATATAAGTATGCAAACATACTCGAATCCTGAAAGAAGTATGCAAACATGCTCCATTCCTGATAGAAGTATGCAAACATGCTCCATTCATGATAGAAGTATGCAAACATGCTCCAATCCTGATAGAAGTATGCAAACATGCTCCATTCCTGATAAAAGTATGCAAACATGCTCCAATCCTGATAGAAGTAAGCAAACATGCTCCAATCCTGATATAATAATGCAAACATGCTCCAATCCTGATAGAATTATGCAAACATGCTCCAAACCTAATAGAAGTATGCAAAATGCTCCAAACCAGATATAAGTATGCACACATGCTCCAATCCTGATATAAGTATGCAAACATGCTCCAATCCTGATATAAGTATGCAAATATGCTCCAATCCGGATAGAAGTATGCAAACATGCTCCAATCCTGATAGAAGTATGCAAACATGCTCCAATCCTGATAGAAGTATGCAAACATATTCTAATCCTGATAAAAGTATGCAAACATGCTCCAATCCTAATAGAAGTATGCAAACATGCTCCAATCCTGAGAGAAGTATGCCAACATACTCCAATCCTGATAGAAGTATGCAAACATGCTTCATTCCTGATAGAAGTATGCAAACATGCTCCAATCCTTATATAAGTATGCACACATGCTCCAATCCTGATATAAGTATGCAAACATGATCCAATCCTGGTAGAAGTATGCAAACATGCTCCAATCCTGATAGAAGTATGCAAACATACTCCAATCCTGGTAGAAGTATGCAATCATGCTCCATTCCTGATAGAAGTATGCAAACATGCTACAATCCCGGTATAAGTATACAAACATGCTCCAATCATGATAGAAGTATGCAACATACTCCAATCCTGATAAAAGTATGCAAACATACTCCAATCAACATGCTACAATCCCGGTATAAGTATACAAACATGCTCCAATCATGATAAAAGTATGCAACCATGCTCCAATCCTGATATAAGTATGCAAACATACTCCAATCCTGGTAGAAGTATGCAAACATGTTCCAATCCTGATAGAAGTATGCAACCATGCTCCAATCTTGATAAAAGTATGCAGACATGCTCCAATCCGGATAGAAATATGCAAACATACTCCAATCCTGATATAAGTATGCAAACATGCTCCAATCCTGATATAAGTATGCAGACATGCTCCAATCCTGGTAGAAGTATGCAAACATGCTCCAATCCTAATAGAAGTATGCAAACATGCTCCAATCCTGATAGAAGTATGCAAACAGGCTCCAATCCTGATAGAAGTATGCAAACATACTCCAATCCTGATATAAGTCTGCAAACATGATCCAATCCTGGTAGAAGTATGCAAACATGCTCCAATCCTTATAGAAGTATGTAAACATGCTCCAATCATGATAGAAGAATGCAAACATGCTCCAACCCTGATAGAAGTATGCAAACATGCTCCAATTCTGATAGAAGTATGCAACCATGCTCCAATCCTGATATAAATATGCAAAGATACTCCAATCCTAATAGAAGTATGCAAACATACTCCAATCCAATATTTCGCTGTTTTCTATTATTCTGCATGTAACGTTTTTAACGCGCCAAAACGTACCCGGATGTCATTAGCCGATGACGTTACGTCCAAACGACGTTTGTGACGTCACATGTTTATAGCTAACGCTTACAGAAAACAGCACAGCTTTGAGCTTCGTGAAAAATACAGAATTCAAAGCGAATTGTATCGAGTATGAATCAAGAAGGATATAAAAACGAAGGTACATATTTTGATTGACATTTTGCACAAAAATCGCCAGAAAAAGTAGTTCATGTTGTCTATTTCTAGATCTTAGCTATTTGCATTGGTGGGTGAGGTAAAGTTTTCCTTGACGACGGGATATCAGTTGTGTCGTTTTTTGGAAAGTTTACATTAAAGCGGTACCCAAAAATTCTTAATATTAATACGCGCTAAAGCGGGATTGTTTCTTATTTTTGTACAGTGTAAATACTTGATAGAGCTAGTAACACTGTAAAATACCATATGCTGCAATTGTGAATTATGTGTGAATTGTATTGATCAATTCTCCGTTGCATTTTGCTTTTAGAATTCAAATACAAATATGTTATTATTTTTTTAATGTAATATTAAAGTAGCGTAGCATACGGTAGTGAGCTTTCAGAGGAGAAGTTTGAGTTAACTGACTTGACTGAATACTTTTGTAAACAACGAACAAATCTAGACAGAGAGACGGAGGGACGTAAGGACCGGCAGACGCAGACAGACAGACAGACAGACAAAACAATGACACAAAAAACAATAAATTTATATGAAACAACAACAAAACTTCTAACAATAACAACTATTTTGCGAATACATTTCGATATAATATGCGATTGGCAACTAATGAAAATGCTCATCCCTAATCAAAATGCAATCTGTGTTATACTTGTTAATTTATACGGAATTAATACAAATTATTTTCCCAAAAGCAAAAGACTCCCTGAATGTGCAAATATTTTTTGGATACGAGTGGAATCATTGATAAAACGCATACGCAATGAATTAAACTAAGCCTAATCGGGAAGCAAACATACAACAACAACAACAACAATAATAATAATCATAATACGACATCAAACAAAAACAATGTTTCACAAGAATGTCATATGCGTTGTTATTTCATAAGGTCTTATTATCTTACACGTCTCCGTCTACGTATATGACTGTCCGTAATACCGTCCGTCACACCTACTGCTCGTGTGTCAGTCTGTATTGTCTGTATGTTTACTTGTCTGTCCAATGTGTTTTATAACCGTTTTAATATGCGTGTACATGTTCAACTTATTTGAGGTTACCAATCATTAGCTACATAATTATATTCATTAGTTAACACGACATTTATATACATGTAAGTGTTTATTTACTACACTACTTTCTATGTGTTTCTATATACCGATAATTCTATATCTTCTATACCACTTACCTTCTCAGCAGCCCTAATATCCAGATTTCAGTTCTGATCCATGCATAAAATATATTATGTTTATTCTTTTATCCTCTATCTTCTAAACGCAATTTGTACACTCAAGATTACCTCGCCAATCTCATAACCTATGTACACCTATATATTTCTATATAATCTATCTGCTATAGGCTTTCTTTTTCCTCCAGTCTGACTCTCCAGATCTCAGTCTCTGACGACTGTAGGCGTCGAGTGGTGCAGACGTCACAAGCGGGTGGCGACACCAGGGTGGTGCGCACAAAACCCGGCGGAGACCTCCGCGACGTCCTCAATGAGAGGCGCGCGCGGACCGGAAGCTCCATGGGAGAGGCCACTATTCGCTCTAAGATTGGATGTTGCGTTGGCCAGACTGGGGATCTGCGCCAGAGTCTTAACACGATGCGCGCGCAGTCAAAGTCTCAGTCAACCAACATCCGGTTTTTGAAGCTTGCCTCATATTATCAGCTGAGACTACAGCTGGGCGGTGTTTTGTTGGGAAATGGCTCCTCAATTCTGTCATATCTGCCTTCTCTCGTGCCTGCTTCCGCTCTGTCACGTGACGTCATGGCAACCACTGCTTCCAAGCGTTTCTCAGGTGCTTACCTTACCTGCTTAAACTTTCACATCATTTAACTTTTCATGTTGCTCCCTTTATTTGCTGAACTTTCAATTTTAGTGTTATTCTTAACGCGCAATCTTAACCCTTTTATGCCTATTGGACTCTCCCATCATTCTAAATGAGATCAATTTATTTGCAAAAATTAGGGATGTCAAGTATATTTATTTCTATATTTAGAATATTTCTTACAGAAATTTCTTTTAAGCAAACAGCGCAGACCCTGATGAGACGCCGCAACATGCGACGTCTCATCTGGGTCTACGCTGTTTGCCAAGGCTTTTTTTCTAGACGCCATTCATAAATGAGTTAACAAAAAGCTGTGTGCTGAGTTTTGCCTATTGGTGTACTAAAATAGTGCATGATGTTTTAAGAATCCTTAATAAAGGTACTTGATAAACATGTTATTTTATCTAATAACTTTATGTCGTTTTCCATGTAATTTAACGATTTATCTTTTCTCAGTTTAATATCCATTAGGGTTAAAGATATAAATGTTTATAATAAAAAAACACTCTTTCATCCTAATATTTCGCCCAAATCTTTTCTTTAACATTTGCTTGCATTGGCTTCTTTTTGTTTGACTGCCCAATTCGCGATCGGTTATTTTGCTGAATGATTTTGCAATGTTAATTGACGTTACTAAATGTTCAAATGTATAACAAGTTAATAATGAAGCAGGCTAAATAATCATAAACCAACATGCGTATGTTTTTTCGTCCGTTCTAGGTTTGTTTCCCAAATATTAATAAATGTTACTAATTTAATCAAGAATTATACGACTGGTATCAAATATGAGCGTTTAAAGGCATCATTGATATGTATAATAACCATGTCCACGAATTATAACGTTGTTTGTGTTCGCCTTACAGGAGACGTGTCGAAGGAGGAAACGGCTGTCGGTCACAGTCGGATTGGGCGGAAGCGCCACAGCAGCGCCCTCTCAGACGACGGAGCACTGGAAGTAGCGGTAGACACCGCAGACGAACCTCCTGCCAAGCGAGCCCGCTCCCAGAAGCGGCCGCGAGTTTCAGGTGTGAATCTTTCATACATATACTCTTGACTAGATCGAGCTATTTTGTTTCACGACAAGATATCTCTGGCTCCACCTTTTTAGGGGTTGCAATAGATTGCAGACCGTAAAATAGCATAATTCTCGCCAAAACAAAAACAGCTTCTCCATCAAACTACAAATATAGTATAGTATATCTAATAATATAAAATATTACAAATCGTGTTAAAACGGTAACGAATGTAGAACTGTCGTAAATTTCAGTTCGTGCCTGCGGCATTCAGACTGACCCCTTTCACTGGAGGTCTTACCCCTACGTTTGGCAGAGAGAGGACTACAGGTGTGAACAGAGGAAGTCAACCACGTGGGGCCTGGACCCCTACACGTGGCGGAAGGATCAGACCCGTGTCAGGCCCGCCACGTGTTACACGTGGAAGAGGCCGGATCCTTAGAGGGCGGCGAATGCGCGCTGCACATGTCGGCATCGTTCGGTATTCACAAATCTCATTTTGACTTTGGTATATTTTAATAGATGGGAAAATAACGAAATTAATATTATAATTAGTAAATGATCAGTTATCAAAATTGAAAAGGTACGATTAGTCTTTGGACAGAGATTTTTTTCCAAAATTTATTAATGCAACATTGTTTTATTGAGGTTCGTGAACACCGGTAAGTCCGACTTACCTGTGCCTTTTAGTCAATATCTTAAGAAATCAGTAGACATCTTTTGTATTGTCTTTATCTTATAATTGCGTAGTTTATTCTAAGTCCATTATTAGACAGTTGATTATATTCGAATCACTTTGGTCGTCGTTCTGTCCATAATCTTGTCCACGCAATGCCTTCTACATGCATACAGAGTATAAGTGCCACGCACACGAATCACATCTTAACCATATAGATCAAAGGTTAACTACTTATCTTGAATGTTCATGAAGAAGTTATCCATTTCTTTGTATCCACGTGCATTTAACGATTTCAAGGTTACTGTTTAATAAGAAGTTTAGTTAAAGGATACTTTAATTAGTTGTTAGTTTGCTAGTTAGTTTGATTAAGCTTTGAATTAGTCAGATAAGTTAATTTGTATGTGCTGTTTTACTCTTTATGTGTTTAGTTCTAAGTACTTTATATGACTAAATAAATTAGAGCAGTAATATTATGTCGGATGCATGTAGTTATTGGTTTAAGTTCAATAAATCGTTTATTTCTTATTTTAGAACGATGCTTTTGCTTATTAATTCCGCCGATTTTAATAACCGCAGTCAATAAGCATATCACATGTATTAAATGCAAACTTAAGCAGGCTCACACCACTGCTTTGCCCCAGAAAAAACTTTTATGGAGCACAGAATGATACACCTGTACGGGGAACCAGTCTAAATAACAAATATACAACATGCTAAACCTGTACGCAGCACCAGTCTAAATAACAAATACAGCATGATAAACCTGTACGGAGCACTAGTCTAAATTACAAATATACAGCACGATAAACCTGCACGGGGCACCAGTCTAAATAACAAATATGCAGCATGATAAACCAGTACTGAGCGTCAGTTAAAAAACAAATATAGAGCATGATAAACATGTACGTCTAAATAATAAATATACTGCACGATAAACCTGTACGGATCACCAGTGTAAATAAAAAATATACAGCATGATAAACCTGTACGGAGCACCCGTCTAATTGACAAATATACAGCACGATAAACCTGTACGAAGCACCAGTGTAAATAACAAATATACAGCATTATTATAGTGATAAACCTGTACGGAGCACCAGTGTAAATAACAAATATACAGCATGATAAACCTGTACGGAGCACCAGTGTAAATAACAAATATACAGCACGATAAACCTGGACGGAGTACCAGAGTAAATAACAAATATACAGCACGATAAACCTGTACGGAGCACCAGTGTAAATAACATATATACAGCATGATAAACCTTTACGGAGCACCAGTGTAAATAAGAAATATACAGCATGATAAACCTGTACGGAGCACCAGTGTAAATAACAAATATACAGCACGATAAACCTGTACGGAGTACGAGAGTAAATAACAAATATACAGCACGATAAACCTGTACGGAGCACCAGTGTAAATAACATATATACAGCATGATAAACCTGTACGGAGCACCAGTATAAATAAGAAATATACAGCATGATAAACCTGTACGGAGCACCAGTCTAAATACAAATATACAGCCTGTACACGGATGCCCCCCCCCCCCCCAAATTTCAATTTTCTTTCAATATTCATCTAATATCGAAAAAGAATGACCACGCGACATAATGTTCTAACCAGAGACACAATAGTACTTATCAGTTCTGTGAAGGAAGGGATCAAAAGGTTTCCTAAAAACTTAAAAGGAAAAATTCCCCAAAACCTGGCATTACTGTTTTTGCAAAAACAAAATCATTTTCAAATTCAGCCTATATATCTTAACAATTCTTCGAGTATTCTTATGATCGGGTAGAATTGTGGCGTCAGGAGTGTTCAAATTGTTTGACTATAGCCACGTAAGAAAAAATGCCACAACTCATGGTAGCAATGTTTCCCGACGGACCGGAACCACTTGACGGAGAAGTCACAAGAACAAATGTTCCAAGCAAGTTGCATAATGATTTCACAAACAAATAAGACTTCTATGACTTCTATAGTGTTCACACGTTTTTCTTTTATTTTACCGAGTGACCAAGCTTTATACCCCTCTATACCATGTTTCGATTGTTTCAGAAATATGATTTACACAGATATTTGCGACCTATGCATATACAGCTCATCGTATTTTTACAAATATAATGATTTTTGTGAAAATGCAATATGCAATAGATGGCTCTTTTTTTTAAACAAAGTTAAGTTAATGTTCAAAATCCGTTCTTGATTGAGAAATAATAATGCAGTTATATATTATGGAAAATTCCAATTTCAATAAAGAGCTCTTGAACGACATGACTACGATGCACAGTTAGTGCAGATATTTAAATTTCCGTAATCCCACGTATTTACAGATACAAAAAATAACATCCAGTGCTATTTATTAAGACAATAACACACGGCAGAGCTGGGCCGGACGTCTATAATCACCCGCTGCCGACATAACGGTCCGAGGGCCTTTGGCCCGAGGGCCT
Organism: Dreissena polymorpha; assembly: GCF_020536995.1. Lineage (NCBI taxonomy): Eukaryota > Metazoa > Mollusca > Bivalvia > Myida > Dreissenidae > Dreissena > Dreissena polymorpha. Next base: position 22,766,539 of record NC_068370.1, read on the forward strand.
TTGGCCCGAGGGCCATTATGCGGCTAGGGCCGTAAATCGTGTTTATGGTGACAGCTTTTAGCATTCGATGCAATCGCTTAAAAAGGATGATTTAAAATCAAAGTAGATTAACGGATGGAATAACAGAAAATGGAATTACAAATCTTTGTTATTTTATTATTATAAGAACCGGATTTAAGTTGTCATCGAGGTATGTGTGTATTTCTCTATAAATTTAGCTGTTTCACAATGTTTAATGAATGTTGTTAAAATACAAATAGAGGCGTCAATTTAATGAACAGATGAGTTTGAGGTTCGATCGATATTTGTATTATCCAAATTGTGCGTACAAGCTCAATAATAACAATTGTTTGAGAAAAGCTGTTCATGAATTTAAGTGTCGTTTCTCACGAAGGCTTTTATTCAGTGACATTTCAACGTTTCAGAGTTTGTCTACCTCGCGATGTCATTTTGTATAAAATGAGAATTATCTAACCGGCTATGCGAAGGCAGATCTCGATAGATAAAGGCAAACGCTATTTGTTCTAGACATGTAGCGATGTATCCAAATTTTACCGTTCATGAACTAAATGTTCTGTTTAATGAATATTGCGAAGCGACAAGACTCAATGCGATCTCATATTAAATAAATTTATCTTGGTGTTTTTCGAGATGTGCGTAGAATTCCGAGAATGTGTTTACCATTGTGATGGAAATGCGTTTACATGTTTGCACTACTGCGTATTCATGGTATTGGAAATATGGCGTATCAAACCTTGCACAATCCTACATTTCTGTTTGTGTGTATAGTTTTATACGTGTTTGTTATATAAATTCGCATGTGTAATGGTAAATTGTAATATGTACGTAGTAAAATGTTTTGCTTTTATGTTGCTCGCGTTCATATTTGTTATTTTTATGGATATTTTTATATTGTATAAGTAACACTAATATTCTAAATATATTTATATTTGAAAATTCAATGTGTATTTAGTAAAAATAGTATTGTGTCCTAAATACTAATATATTATTTGCGATATTTATATATGTATGTGGTGTGGTTAAATTATGATATTTGTGTCAGTAATAAATATATTTTTACAAAAAAATATATTGTTCAAGTAACATGTTTAGCGGGCACGCAGAAATACTGAGTAGTTGTACAATCTGTATTCAAGAAATGCACACTGTCGATAATAAGATTCGTTTGCAGTTCAAATTCGCATTTTGTAGGATCTAATCCAATTTAAGGCGATTTTCCTCAAAACTATTTTTGTATATTGTATATTTCTTTTCCGAAAGATTTCATCCATAAATCAGTGTAAGTACATAAATGCAAAATATCTGCTCGATAAGAGCGAATAAAGGTTTGTGAATATACAGGTCCTTATTTAGGGGGAAATACAATCGATATGCCCCCTGAGTTATATTTACACATCGTTCTACGAGAATGATACAAGTTTTTCTAGTAATGATTCGTTTGCAGTTCAAATTCGCATTTTGTAGGATCTAATCCAATTTAAGGCGATTTTCCTCAAAACTATTTTTGTATATTGTATATTTCTTTTCCGAAAGATTTCATCCATAAATCAGTGTAAGTACATAAATGCAAAATATCTGCTCGATAAGAGCGAATAAAGGTTTGTGAATATACAGGTCCTTATTTAGGGGGAAATACAATCGATATGCCCCTTGAGTTATATTTACACATCGTTCTACGAGAATGATACAAGTTTTTCTAGTAATGACCTTTCATTAAGATATAACGTATAAGCTATCGAAGCTTTATTTTTTACCCAAAATGTCACTAAAACATTTGTCTGTTGTAGTTTTTCCGAATACAAAAATATGTCGACGATTAACCCCATTAAGTTATTTCTAATCAACAAAACGTTGTTTTATGTACAATTCACGAATAAAATAATTTTTATTAAAATTTATATAGTTTATCCTCACATGCAGCCGAAACGTGATAGTGCAAAATAAATATATTGATCTAACATACTCAAAGCATGCCAAAGATCACTACTACATACTAATACAATTTCGCATCGCACTGTCTTTTCGCATTGTCGACTTTGGATATGCAAGGGACAAGAACTTACAAACATGGTGCGAGGCAACGGATTTAAAATGCGAGAACACGATATTAATGTTGTTATCTCGAATCGTTATCACGGAACATCACACACGAATGATCACTATTGCCTCTAATTGGAAAATGAAGTGGAAAGACTTTTCACGTAATGAGGAAAATTGGAGGCTTAATGAAGAGTTTATGAACGTCAGTAACATATTATTAAACATGTTGTTATCCGTTCAGAAAACACTTTATATTAAATAACAAGTCAATTTGAGAAGTCATACGTATAATGTTTAAAAGTCCTAAGGTACTAATAAAAGGCTTATTGAACAACGTATGAAAATAATAATTTTACACTAATTTCGCAACACAACACCATCAATATTTCAAATCAACATAATTGATCACTGGATAATTGTATTCGATATAACATTTTTTTTAAATACGCACAGTGATGACCCAGCAATCATTAACCGAGTTCACGTAGAATAAGGGAGATCGAGCAAGTGCAGAAGATGGATCAATTTCAGAAAAGTTCAAAATTGTATGAGTTCACTTTTGGTAAAAGATTTCTAATAAACACAATTAATGTAATCAGGAATAATTATCTCCGCGAACGTGACATTCAGAAACTGTCTTCAATATGCTATCGGAAGAAAATATACTACATAAGTCCTATTTAAGTGGCAAAATTTTCATCAATTTGTCATTTATCGGAGCTGATGTTATCAGCTAATTCTTGTTAAATATGCATTGAAAGAAAGGTTCCATTAAAATAATGAGCTTTAATAGCCGAGTTTAAGGGTTAAAATTAAAAACAGATCGCACGTACTGAACAGGATAAAGTGGGCTGCAAATGCATTAAAACACAAGGCAATTATAGTTTTGATTGTACTCAATGTTTACAGAGTTCTTATCTTAAGTGTGTTATTTTTGTTTTTGTTTTCATTTCTTAAAATTACAATTTGAACTACTATAACACCACATAGTTTAAATGGCATGTATCAATCAATAAATTGATTATTTGTTATAAATCGGAATCTTATTTGATTTTTTTCATTCGTTCAACACGTATGTAATGCGTTCGAAACGGAAAACTTTTTAACACGCAAGAATACTTTTCAGTCTCGATGTTGTTTTATTAATGGAATGCACAATTTGATTAACTTTGACATCCACCCATAATCTAATATCTGGGAATGATCACAGCAGGGTCTCTGTCGAACTGATAGAAATCTCACAAATGCAATCATTTAATTAAACAGAATCCTTAGAACGAAAATCCCTCTTTCTAATTTCTTAGGTTCACAGTTCAGGAACATTTCATCAAATTATGTACAAATACTACAGGGCCGTTAGCACATGTTTTATTTCTACTAACGGTTTTCAGTTAAAGATTCCTTTTTACAAGTAAATCTTACAGTAAAAAATAATGGGGCAAAAGTTTGTTCTTTTTTCGATTCAGAATCCGTTTCCTATCTAATTTTAGCGATATGTTTTAGACCAAGAAATCTACTAATTCCGCTAAGGACTTTCTTTTACTACACGTTTTTGCTGACGGGACGCTAAACCCCGTTACTCCAGCTAACTTTTGAGCAATCACAACGACTTATACATTTCTTACTAATTAACGTTGCAATAATCAGAATAATGAAGGACGAATGAAACTCCAGGCGTATTATAAGTAGATTTATTCAAAGAAAGCGATCAGTATTCATACCTACAACACGACATACACAAAGATTAACCCATGTATGCCTAGTGGACTCTCCCATCCTTGTAAATTGGATCAATTTATTTCCAAAATTAGGGATGTCTAGTATATTTATTTCTATATTTAGAATATTGCTTACTGAAATTCCTTTAAGCAAACAGTGGAGACCCAGATGAGACGCCGCATCATGCGGCGTCTCATCTGGGTCTACGCTGTTTGCAATGTCCTTTTTTCAGGACGCTAGGCATGAATGGGTTAAATCTAGTGTAACCGTCTTTGGACGAGATATGCACAGCATTTTGGGTTCAAACCGGTTGGATGGCAAATAGAACTTCAAAATGAATCCGAAATTAATCACCCGTTCACCAACATAACTCCATAGCATTGTTATTCGAACTAAAAAGCAATACGATATAATTCAACTAAGATTTAATTACCAAATGATTTGATATGCTTCTGAACAGCAGAAAAGCAACTTTATGAGGTCCCATGAAATGAATTAAATTTAAACATCGACCTGTTCGATCCTTCCTGTTTACAAGATCTGATAAAACATCATTACTAAACACATATCATGCATCATAGGAATAAGCTGCAGATCCCATTATGAAAAGGTATAAACGTTGACGTCAACTCTAAGTTCTATTCGATGGCGTAATCGGAAAATCCTCTTTGACAGAAAGACAATTTCATTAGTTACGTTAATACTTTTAATCCTTGTAATATAACCCATAATGCTGTTTTCATCGCACGAAGAAATACGCATAATCAGCAATCATTGACGACAATCCTTTTTGGCATTTTAAAAGCATCAGATCAATACTTCTATGCGTAAGTTGCCATTAGATGTCATTGAATGACATGTATAAACAGGATCTTCATGTTCAGCACAGCATATGGACGTTTTGACTTGTATACTTCTGACTTATCGACATAAATTCAGTGCAAAATTTTGCACCAAACTCTGACATTTCTTTCGTTGTCTCGTGTCCGAAAAAGTTTGTACTAGACGAGACACGCGGCGGATGTTATAATGACTTTTTAAACTACATAACAAAACAACAACAATAACACATTATATACTCATCAAACTGCTTTTATTCTTCAAAATAAAAGAAAAATACATCGTAGTTGTATATACATATGTTTAAAATATTATGCCTATCCCAGAGACCGTATGCTATGAACAATCGCGCTCTTTTGCGGACTTATGCGTTATAAATAAACTCAACGCATATAATATGTGTGTAATAAACAAATATAATTTGTCTATGTATAGATCATAACTGAGATTTATATTGAATCGTTCATATTGTTCATACTCACATTGCACTAGCCCATTGAATACATATGTTCAAGATAGTCAAGATGACGAGGTCCATGTCGAGACAGGTATTTTTCGCCGTTTTATACCCTTTACGTGTATGATTTGTTTAAATGCCGCTCACTCTCTAGCCATATCAGCAAGAAAGTTGCTAGCGTTTATTCTGGATTAATATTCGCTATATATCTCGACTTTACTCGCTACGGTTTTTTTAAATGTAAAATTCAAAAGTAATAATGCGTAAAAACGATGAAAACTACCTGTGTTGGCATGGACTGCAACATCTTTACTATCACGTGATTATCCCCTCTGGGATAGTCCAATAAATTATGCACGCTGTGTGTACTCGTCCAAATGTATTACCGTTGTGTACACAACGCTGTTAAATATTATAATATTAATGCAATTCTGGATTATACATATTGGACTGTTTATTAGTTGCAGAAGCATGACGCAGGCTTCTGGTCACAATATACTTTAAGATTCCCGTAACAAATTCAATGTAAAAGCAATAAAAGTAAAAATAAATAAAAAAAAAAGCGTTTGCGCCTAGAGACTTATACCTTTTCTTTAAGAACATTCCAAGCCGAAAGGGTTTACACAATAAAAAGATAGGCCATGTGGTATGTAAGAAAGAACTCGACGCGAATCAACGGTCACTGTTTTACGGTAATCGTTTTAATGGTTTTCTCACCAATTGATTAGGGTTTCCGCAAACTGTCAAAGTCTCACGTAGTCTCCATCGTTCAAGCAAAACAGTGAATTTTTAGTACACAACAACAATTCCCGTCCACATACACATACATATTAAAAAACAAAGTCATGGCAAGTGCCTTTTTAGCGAATTGTGTCTGCAAATAAATGCTGTTGATTGTTTTTAGAGAGTATAGCATTTAACACCAAACATATTTAGTATACTTTGACCTTCTGAGTGCTAAATACAATATTTGTCTCCCATCAGGATATAATCAACCAACAACATCCGGACTACATAGGTAACTGAATGCAGTCGAACAATAGATCTTAACAAACCTATGCTACGGTTGAATTTTAGTTAAACTCAAAAATACAATTAAGATGCAAATGTGTCATAAGTATAATACTTTTGAAAGTTTCGAGGAGAGACGAACATAAAAAAGTAATAAGTATTGTAGACGTTTACGGATATTATTGCATCTTTAGATAGTAATATATGTTTGCTATTGAGATTGAACAACATTTATTTTTTCTGCAGTGAACACCAAGCTGGTAACACAAAAAAACAAAATCGACAATTGAAATAAAAAAAATTGCTGCGAAAGTCAGAACACGTTTTAACTGTTGTAGACAGATCACGCGAACGTGTATACAAAGGCTGTTTGAGTCAAAATAGCAATATATTAGAAATAGTTTTCAGTAGACTTTATACACAAAAGGTGAACAGTTTTACGGCATTGTTCTATGAAATAATTGTATCATCTAATGTGAACAAATTCACTGAATCAACTTCTGCAAATAATCGGGTACTTTTGTACAAACATACTCGTCCGAATGAAGTTGCCAGTGACGCAATAAATGAACGTTTGGTAATCACAGTAAAAAGGAATTGCCTAGCTCAATTGCATATGAATATAATCTTTAAAAGGACAGACCAAGCAAAATGCAATTAACAATTTACAGCTAACACGAATCGAAGGAAAGTCAATCGAGATCTAATAAAAAAGTCCAACGACAATTAGGAAACGAACTACTTGCAATTTATATGTTAGAAAATATATTCTATACGCATGCATAACAATGCAAGACATGCCACGCTTTTATTTCTTCAATGCATATTTATTGCTGTCTATGGTTGTGTGAAAAAAAATTGAAACGACCGTTTGCAATTAAACTTTTTATTTATTCGTTTTCTTGTTATGAATATAACATAAAATGATGGTTTTGAATAAACCATCCCCAGTGCAGAAAACGGAGTTATTGAATTCATGATCGACAAAGGACTTATAACTAATATATTTATTAACTAGCAATGTTTGAATGGTATTCAGTGCCATAATGTGAATGAATTCATATTAATATATATGTGTTGTGTGTTGACGACCATATTAAAGTATAATGGAATCAGCGGAAATATATTTTATAGACCTAATCACTTCGATCATTACGGTAATTGTTAGGGGAATAATATAATTTTATACATCTACAAATTATAATAATGTAAGTAAAATCAAAGCGAGGTATTTTGTCTTATTCTTAAAGGGGTGATTTATGTTACATATCTTAACATGTTACATGTAAGTGTCTTGTGTAAAGGTGGCTGTATTCGGATAATATCTGTACACAAAATAGATTCATAACGCCTGTTTATGGGACTAAAGGAACTATTTTTTGTTGTTCGCGCTAACGGACAACTAATGTAAAGGGAGTCTTGCAAGTCAGTCTGCTTTTAACTACGCTAGGAACGATAACCACCTCATCTGCCTGTTTATACTTCATCACTGGTACACTACATACAGTCATTGTGTGTATGTAATTCATAGACGTTACGACGACATTTGTCAGTCTAGAGTTTAATAGCTTGTGCGACGACATTGGCCAGTTTATCATTGAAATCTGTTTATATTGGCTGCTTTCAGGGAAAACGGAGCTTAATGCATGTCAAATAAGATCAGCCTGTGTACATTGATTAGCCTGTGCAATACGCACAAGCTGATTAAGGACGACACTGTCTGATTGTAAGGTGTTTTTCGTTTAAAGAGAGTATCTGGTACTGGGATGGCAATTAATGCCTATGCATTAAGCCCCGTTTTCTCAAAATGAAGCTTAAATTATCTTCTGAATTAATGATTTGAAAAAAAAGGATAAAAGTGATAATAGCTTTAAAGTAACCTCGCTGACAAGGAAAGTCAACAAAATCACTTTTTAATCAAATAAAAAACCAATGAGTTCTCAAATTTTATCTTGTGACATTTGTTTATTAACGTCTAAAAGGGACCTTTTCACAGCTTGGCATCTTAAAAGCTCCATTAACGTAAGCATGTGGATAAACCTTGTACACACATCTCGACCTGTGCATTAAGACACTCTTTATAAAATTGAATGGGAAGTGTTCATTTCACACTTGCGTTTTAAAAAGCTATCACATAATTTTGAAAACTGAGATGCGTTTAAGATTATGCAATAGCGAAGAACTTCAGTGCCTTCAGCGCTTTTATTTACAAATGCAACTTACATTATCTGCAAGATGAATAATATGAAATTCGATTAAGCGATGTTAACAGGTAACAGAATACAATTAAGTCATACTAAAACTTACCCATAACGTAACATAAGTGATTCATATATGCTACCGGTACTAGGTTTAGGACATCATATCTTTGTAGAAATATAACCGAAAAGTTAACACCAATTTAAAGAGCAGTTCATTCACCGATAAGAGAACTTATGGCGTCTGGAAAGAAAACCCACATGAAATTAAAAGAAAAAACATAATTGCATTTCAAGACCATAGAGAAAAGCAAATGAAATTGTCAAACCATCTCGACAGCTGAATATTCGTGAATCTTGCAGTATTGCCTATGGAAGAACATAAACTCTGAAATAAAACACAAAACAACAACGGCAACATAAGCTATAACATAGATATTAACTTTAACATAATAATCGTTCAGCTATTAATATGTTGATATAAAAGTCGTTTTACACATTGTTCATCTTTTCGTTTTGCCGCAACAAAGAAAATGTATTTAACATATTTAAACGTTTTCGGGGAGAACACATTCTACAAAAGTCAAAATTACCTAGTTTTGACTTCTTTTTTGGAAAACAAAGTCCACGATTAAAGAACAACACATGACTTGCAAATTATCTTAATGAACACATTCGAGTTAAACGCAATATGTTTTATTATTTAAAATTGTATTATAACTGTATGAGTGTTAATTAATGACGCATGCTATATAATACATGAAAATTGTTCAACATCATTTGGCGCTTACTTTTCAAACATTATAACTATATTTCTTTTGCACATTATTTTCTTTTTTAAATTATTTAATTCAATATCTGATTAAAAGTAATTCACAAGCTCTGTTATGGTTGACGTTGTTTAAATGTCTAATTTCACCTTGACATCAATAATTATTCCGTTCAATTGTTTAATTTTTATTTGCTGAGTCATCAAATGTTACAAGAATCCTCTTAAAACAATATCTCATATTATCCGTTCTGTAATCATTGTAATTTTTCGCTTTAAAACCTCGTTTAGTTTGCTTAAAGTTTATCGGTATTATATCTGACATTTTTTTTACATTAATGCCGCAAGAAAATATTTAACAGTTTAAAATCTATTTGTCTACTTACATTTTAATGAACACATTACATACAACACAACATTCATTGATAAACTATTGAAAAACAGGGTATGTGCGTACGCGAACATTAAAATCGAATTATTGTTTAAACTTTTTAAAATCTTGTATCATATCCTCATTCTAATTATACACATATTCTTTGAAGACTTATAACATCCAATAGCTAATATGAAATAAAGCTGTTTAAAATGATGAATACGCATATCTTGTTTTGATTCAATCGCAGTTTTCAGTACCAAATGTAAACAGTGTTGTCCGATTGGTCAATGTTATGTAAAAAACGGCTTGTTGAAAAGTGTGATCATTGATCGCATTGGTATAAATGCATGTTCAATGACTTAAATAAGCAGAGTGTCATCTTGTTCAGTATCACTATCGTTCGAGTAAATGCGTTCATTGATGTTAAAACGGCTCTACAGTTGCTTCTAATACACTCTCTATTTACATATTCGCTGTGGGTTAAGAGAGTACAATTGAACTTAAAAAATACATTATAGATTAAAACCATATTTTGAGATTTAGCTCAAGACGATAATATATATTTGTATGACATATTTTTGCGAATGCTAATATATTTTGTTTGGTTGAAAATAAACCCAATGTTGCTTCAAAGTTTAGAGTACTTTCACATTGTTTTGACATTGCTGTTTTCAGTTGTATGTGTAACAAATTGTGTGCTCTTGTTTAATAAGTACACATTTTTTATTAACATAGGTACCCCTGTGTTTGTTATGAGCAATACTTCACTTCCGTAAATTCTAAATGATTACATTAATGAAAATGATTTGCATATCATAACCAACGAACGGCGCACTCAATTAAATTTAAAAGTCATCAACGTCATATAAGCATAGGATACATTTTAATAGGTAAATTGTATTTACATCTTGACTAAGTGGTCTTATAATCTAGTTTTGCCTGGCAAAATATAAGTATTTTCTTCTTCAATTTCTTTTCCAATCGTTATAATTTAAAACACTTCCTATTTTATATTAACACTGACATCACTGGCTCCAACATTCTACTTCTTACTGTCATCATAGGCTACAACATGTTACTTTCTTTAGACAGCATTATTGGCTCCGGCATGTTTCTTTAATCTGCAATCACTTGCGCTAGCGCACTTCTTCAAACTACCCACACTGACTGCAACATGTTACTTCATTATGCAGCATGCTTCTCCTTATTGCCATAACTCGATCAAAACATACACTAAATGTCATCAACATGTAACTTCTTACTGCAAACCCTTGTAACAACATGCTACCTCTTACTGCCATCACTGGCTCTAACTTGTTTCTTCTTACTGCAACATGTTACTACTTTCTGCCATCACCTAATCAACATGTTACTTCTTACTGCAATCGCTTGTTGCAACATGTTACTACTTTCTGCCATCACCTGCTTCAACATGCTACTTCTTACTGCAATCGCTTGCTGCAACATGTTACTTATTACTGGTATCACCTGCTCCAACAGATTACTCCTTACTGTCATCGTTTGCTGTAACATTTTTCTTCTTACTGCCGTCACCTGCTGCAACATTTTACTTCTTACTGCCATCACATGCTGCAACATGTAACCCATAACTGCAATCACTTGCTGCAACATTTTACTTCTTTCTGCCATCGCCTGCTGCAACAGGTTACTTCTTACTGTCATTACATGCTGCTACATGTTTAATCTTACTGCAATCATCTGCTGCAACAGGTTATTTCTTACTGCCATCACATTCTGCAACATTTTACCTCTTACTGTCATGACCTGCTGCAACATGCTACTTATAACTGCTATCACTTGCTACAACATTTTACTTATTCTGCAATCGCGTGCTGCAACATGTTACTTCTTATTGCAATCACTTTTTTAAAAACTTACTTATTTAAGCTCGGTTGCATAAAAAGCATATGGCTTATTTGAAACGCTCTCGAGTCCGTTTCATTGGTGTCTATGGGGGAGATCTAAAGAACGCTCCCACAGTGGGGTTCGAACCCGTGACCTCCCGATCGCTAGACGGACACCATATCCACTACGCCACAGCGACCTCAATCACTTGCTGCAACATATTACATCTTACTACAATCACTTGCTGCAACATGTTACTTATTACTGTCATCACCTGCTGCAACATGCTACTTCTTACTGTCATCATCTTCTGCAACAGGTTACTTCTTACTGCCATCACCTGCGGCAACATGCAACTTCTTACTGCCGACCCTTGTTACAACATGCTACTTACTGCCATCACTGGCTCTAACATGGTACTTCTTACTAACATCCGTTGTTGCAGCATATAACTTCTTTCTGCCATCACTTGATCCAACATGTTTCTTCTTACTGCCATCACTGGCTCTAACATGTTACTTCTTACTACATCCGGTGTTGCAACTTTTTCCTGCCATCACTTGGTTCAACCTGTTACTTCTTACTGCAATCGCTTGTTACAACATGTTACTACTTTCTGCCATCACCTGTTTCAACATGCTACTTCTTACTGCAATCGCTTGCTGCAACATGTTACTTATTACTGATATCACCTGCTGCAACATGTTACTTCTTACTGCAATCGCTTGCTGCAACACGTTACTTCTAACTAAGATCACCTGCTCCAAAAGATTACTCCATACTGTCATCATTTGCTGCTACATGTTTCTTCTTACTGCCATCACCTGCTGCAACATTTTACTTCTTACTGCCATCACATGCTGCAACATATAACCTATAACTACAATCACTTGCTGCAACATGCTACCTATAACTGCAATCACTTGCTGCAACATTTTTCTTCTTTCTGCCATCGCCTGCTGCAACAGGTTACTTCTTACTGTCATCAATTGCGGCATCATGTTTCTTCCTACTACAATCACATGTTGCAACATGTTACTTCTTACTGCCATCACATACTGCAACATGTAACCTATAAATACAATCACTTGCTGCAACATGCTACCTATAACTGCAATCACTTGCTGCAACATTTTACTTCTTTCTGCCATCGCCTGCTGCAACAGGTTATTTCTTACTGCCATCACATTCTGCAACATGTTACTTCTTACTGTCATCACCTGCTGCAACATATTTCTTCTTTCTGCAAATACTTGTTGCAACATGTTACTTCTTACTGTCATCACTTGCTGCAACAAATTTCTTCATACTGCAATCGCTTGCTGCAACATGTTACTTCTTACTGCCATCACCTGTTGCAATATGTTTCTTCTTACTGCAATGGCTTGTTGCAACATGTTACTTCTTACTGCCATCACCTGCTGCAATATGTTTCTTCTTACTGCCATGGCTTTTTGCAACATGTTACTTCTTACTGCCATCACCTGCTGCAACATGTTACTTATTACTGCCATCACTGCTGCACCATGTTACTTCTTATTTCCATCACATGCAGCAGCATGTTACTTCTTACTGCTATCACATGCTGTTACATGTAACTTCTTACTGCCATCACATGCTGCTACGTGCTACCTATTACTGCAATCACCTTCAGCAACATGTAACTTCTTACTGCAATCGCTTGCTGCAGCATGCTACTTCTTACACACATCACCTGCTGCAACATGTTTCTTCGGACTGCAATCGCTTGTTACAACATGTCATTTATTTCAGTCATCACTTGCTGCAACATATTTCTTCTTGCTGCCATCGCTGCTGCAACATGTTACTTCTTACTGCCATCACCTGCTTCAACATGTTACTTCTTACTGTCATCACATGCTACTACATGCTACATATTACTGCAATCACCTGCTGCAACATGTAACTTCTTACTGCAATCGATTGCTGCAACATGTTACTTCTCACTGCCATCACCTGCTGCAACATGTTTCTTCTTACTGCAATCGCTTGTTGCAACATGTTACTTCTTACTGTCATCACTTGCTGCAACACGTTTCTTGTTACTGCAATCGCTTACTGCAACATGTTACTTCTTACGGCCATCACCTGCTGCAATATGTTACTTATTACTGCTATTGTTGATGCAACAGGTTACTTCTACTTTCCATCACCTGCTGCAATATGTTACTTCTTTCTGCCATCAGCTGCTGCAACCCGTTTCTGGTTACTGCCATCACTTGCTGCTACATTCTACTTATTACTGCAATCACCTGCTGCAACATGTAACTTCGAACTGCCATCGCTGCTTCAACAGGTTACTTTTTAAAGCAATCACCTGCTGCAACATGCTTCTTCTTACTTCCATCACCTGCTGCAACATGTTACTTCTTACTGCAATCACTTGTGCAACATCTTACTTTTTGTTTCTGCCATCGCCTGCTGCAACAGTTTATTTATGGCATCACCTGCTGCAACATGCTAGTTCTTACTGTCATCACCAGCTGCAACATGTTTCTTCTAGCTGCCATCGCTTGCTGCAATATGTTACTTCTTACTGAGATCACCTGCTGCAACAGGTTACTTATTACTGCCATCACGTGCTGCAACATGCTTCTTATTACTGCAATCTCCTGCTGCAACATGTTACTTCTTACTGTCATCACCTGAGCAAACAGGTTACTTCTTAGTGTAATCACTTGCTGCAACATATTTCTTCTTATTGCAATCGCTGGCCTTTAACATGTTACTTTTTACTGCCATCACATGCTGCAACATGCTTCTTATTACTGCAATCGCTGCTGCAACATGCTACTTATTTCTGCAATCACCTGCTGCAACATGTTACTTCTTACTGTTATCAACTGTTGCAGCAAGTTACTTCTTTCTGCCATCACCTACTGCAATATCTTACTTCTTACGATAATCGCTTGCTGCAACAGGTTACTTCTTATTTTCAGCACCTGCTGCAACCTGTTACTTCTTACTGCCATCAACTGCTGCAACAAGTTACTTTTAATTTCCATCACCTGCTGCAACGTGTTTCTTCTTACTGCTATCAACTGCTGCAACATGTTACTTTTTACTGTCCTGTCATCAACTGCTTGAACATGTAACTTTTTAATGCAATCACCTGCTGCAACAGGTTACTTCTTATTTCTATCTCCTGCTGCAACATATTACTTCCTACTGCCATCCCCTGCTGCAACATGTAACTTCTTACTGCCGACCATTGTTTAAACATGCTACCTATACTGCCATCACTTGCCTTAACATGTTGCTTCTTACTACCATCAGTTGTTGCAGCATGTTTCTTCTTTCTGCCATCATTTTGTCCAACATGTTACTTCTTACTGCAATCGCTTGTTGCAACATGTTACTTCTTTCTGCAATCAACCACTGCAACATGTTATTATCCCCACGCTTTTCGGAGAAAAAGTGGGGATAATGTGGTTATCTCCGCCGTCCGTCCTGGCCACTATCTACTTCTACACTATTAGCACTAGAACCTTATAACTTACACATATGGTAGCTATGAGCATATGTGAACTATTTGGAATTTTGATCTGACCCCTGGTTCAAAAGTTATGGGGGTTGCGGTGGGTCCGAGTCAGAAATGTTCCTGCGACTGCGATTCAAAAAAGGCTCATAACTACTGTGTCCCTTTAGATATTGCTTTCATGTTTGGTATGCATGTGTATCTAGACAATACCTTTCCATGCGCATACACTTTTTGACCCCTGTGACCTTGATCTTGAACTTGAGGTCAGCGTTCAGATTTCGAAATCTGCGACCGCGATTCGAAAAAGGCTCATACCTACTGTGTATCTTCATATATTGCCTTCATACTTGATACGCATGTGTATCTGGACAACACCTTTCCATGCGCATGAAATTTTTGAACTTGGGGTCCGCGTTCATGTTTCGAAATCTGCGACCTCGATTAAAAAAAGCTCATACATTATGTGTCCCTTCAGATATTGCTTTCATATTTGTTACGCATGTGTATCTGGACAAGACCTTGCTATGCGCATAAACTTTTTAACCCCTGTGGCCTTGACCTTGAACTTAGGGTCCGCGTTGAGATTTTGAAATCTGTTATGTGGTTATCTCCGCCGTCTGTCTTTCCGTCCGTCCTGGCCACTTTCTCCTCCTACACTATAGGCACAAGAACATTGAAACTAACACACATGGTAGCTATGAGGATATGTGCGACAGTGCACTATATGGAATTTTGATCTGACCACTGGGTCAAAAGTTATGGTTAGGGTGGGGCCGGGTCAGAGATTTTCACTCATTGCTTTAGGTTATTTTACATTAACTTCTTAATGTCTACACCAATTTACTTCAAATTGATACTGAACATCTCTTATGACAATACCGTCAATTTCAACTATGCATGTGCCCCATCACCAACCCTTGGGCGCCCTAAGGTCAAACATGCGGCGTAGGGGTACGCGTCGGCCTCTGCCGCGCCATTTCTAGTTTGTTACTGCAATCGCTTGCTGCAACATGTCACTACTTACTTCCATCACCTGCTGCAACATGTTACTTCTAACTGCCACCATGTTCTGCAACATGTTACTTCTTACTGACATCACCTATTGCGACATGCTACTAATAGCTGCAATCACAAGCTGCAACAGGTTACCTTTTATTGTCATTACTTGCTGCAACATGTTTCTTCTACCTGCCATGTTTACTATAATCACATTCTGCAACAGACTGCTTATTAATGCAACCACCTGCCGCAAAATGTTTCTTCCTACCTAATAGCATGCTGCAACATGTTTCTTCTTACTTCAATCGCTTGCTGCAACAGGTTACCTCTTACTGTCACCATTTGCTGCAACAGGTTACTTCTTACTGACATCGCTGCTGCAACAGGTTATTTCTTACTGCTATCACCTACTGCACCATGATACTTCTTACTACCATCACCTGCTGATACATGCTACCTATTACTGCAATCACCTGCTTCAACATGTTTCTTCTTACTCCAGCACCAGCTGCAACATGCACTTTCTTACTGCCATCGCTGATGCAACAGCTTACTTCTTGTTTCCATCACCTGCTGCAGCATGTTACATCTTATTGCCATCACCTTCTGCTACATTCTACCTATTACTGCAATCACCTGCTTGAAACATGTTCTTCTTTCTACCGGTTACTTCTTATTTCCATCACCTGTTGCGACATGTTACTTCTTATTTCTTTCACCTGCTGCAACATGCTACTTATAACTGCAATTACTTGCTGCATCATGTTACATAAAAAACTATTGTAATATAAATTCAACACATGTTAATACACGAGTTTATTCGAAGGTTTTTCCCAAAGACACACTGCATATGCACGTACACAAACCATGTATAGCATTAAATAGATGAAATAACATTGCAAGCTTACATTTTTAGATGATTTTGGTAGCGATTTTCAGTAGTTTAGGCTGTTGTCGTTGCATTATAAACAGAAGTAAAAGTAAATAGTACAAATACAACTAGACTTAGAAGGTTGTCACGTACAGAAATAAATTATTCCTTTACTACACGTTTGCAGGAACAGTCGGTTGTGTTATATATATTATAATTAAAACAATACGCTTCAATCATGTAATATTTTAGATTTTGTTGACACTTTTGATACTGAACTTTGTTTCTCATTATCAAAAATAAAAACAATATTTAATGTAATTTAGGAGAAAGTTGAAGTAAGCTCGCATACTCATGTTAATTTTCGATTGTGATATTCTTGCTTCTTATATATTTTGATGCTTTGTTCTTGTACACATACACAAAAAACACAATTGAGCGATGTGTAAAAAAAGCAGAGTGTTTACTGTATGCCGCAAAATCTGGAAAGTACACCAAACAGCAATCAAAGTTAACGTTAGTTGCTGATTACACAAATTGACAATGACATTGTTCATATTCATCAAATGTTTTAAGTTTGTGAATAAATTTTGACCGGATAAAGCTTCAAGAACACTAGAACATACGTGTTTTGACCTTACGAAATGCACACTTGACCACATTCAGACCAACTTTCCCGTAAATAGCTTTTAATCAGTGCGCTTTTCTTTGAGCAACGTTTTTGTGTAAAAGAATGATATGGTAATACATTATACATAATAAAAATGCATACATTACAGGGAAAGGGCTATCGATTTCTATGACAGGCGCGATATTGTTTGTAAATATATTGTGTTAATTTAAGTCCAACGTATGGTTCTAATTCAATTTGCTTACACACTGATTCGATATTGCTTTTTAGCCAAAGACATATGTTAAAAATTTCGGTGCGTTTTAAAAATCGATTTCACTATTCATTCTTTCGTTTTTACCACACGCTGTTTATTATGAAACATACTACATGGCATTCAAAAATATTTTCCAGTATCATTAATGATAATAAGCTTAATACATTAAGCATTTGCACAATACACGTGAAATTTAACCAAAATGCTTTTAACGTAGTTAGGAAACAGCACATACAACTGTTTTAAGGAGGTTAATTACTGTACTGATTATTAGGTATTGACGGAAAAATTAGCGACAATGACGTCAATTGTCTCCATATGTTGTTACGAAAAGATATTTCTTGATTACATACTATCGCGATCGTGTGGGATAATAAAGGTACAAAGCGTTGTGTGTTCAGGTTCTTCCTTTACTTCAGATTCAAATATAAACAATGACGTATATAAACAACAACAAAAATGGCGTGACGTCAGGGACGTAATACACTTAAGCGCGGCGCGGCAAATAACGTTACGTTACATTCACAACATTCTGGGGGCCGCGAAAAGTGACAATTATTAACAATCAGAGGAGAATATGTATCATTACTTATGATATCCTGAATCATTCGTTAAAATCTTAAGATTGCAGTAACACTGATTTGACCACAAGTATACACGTTGATTTGAAATGAATATCAAATGTTTATCACTCAATTTCTGAATAACAATTTCTTAACAACAATTTAATAAGTGTCTCTCGTATTTCAATCTGGTCACGGCACCAATATCGCGATCGTGTGGGATAATAAAGGTACAAAGCGTTGTGTGTTCAGGTTCTTCCTTTACTTCAGATTCAAATATAAACAATGACGTATATAAACAACAACAAAAATGGCGTGACGTCAGGGACGTAATACACTTAAGCGCGGCGCGGCAAATAACGTTACGTTACATTCACAACACATACTTTATTTCTTATTTCGTAATTTTAAAATAGCATAGGTTTTTAACGGACTTCTATTGCGCTTAA
Source organism: Dreissena polymorpha (assembly GCF_020536995.1). NCBI lineage: Eukaryota > Metazoa > Mollusca > Bivalvia > Myida > Dreissenidae > Dreissena > Dreissena polymorpha. The sequence goes on from NC_068370.1 coordinate 22,785,107, forward strand.
AACACATGATAACGTTTGGTTACAACATATACCATACTGCATCAGATTCTAGTTTGTACGACGCACTTCTATGTAAACGTTTATTATAAAACATATTTCAAAAATAATTTAATATGCAGATGTTTTACCCGGAAAATGAACTTGAAAAAGTATGGATACAAATATATTTTTAGCAGGATCATTTCCTCTTTAACACTATACAGCATGCCTTAAATCTTTTTCAAAATAAGGTACAGAACAATATAAAACTTCTTGAACGTTATACTTAAGGATTTCGATAAAATTCAAGAGCTTGAGTTGATAAAATGAAATAATATTTGCACTGCTCATATGCAACCAGCCTTTACTTGCCATTAAGAATCTTAAATAATCCATTAATTTAAGTGTAACGGGTTAGGGTAAATAATACAAGTGTAACGGAGCGTCTTTATTGAATAACGAGTACGCCAATATTAAGTATAATTAACGAACATTGCTTTATAATTGGCTAGTTTTGGGTTTCATTTGAAGCAATGGAATCAATTAAGTCTTCTCGCCATGTCCATTTGCCCAAATGATTTCCGAGACATTACAACATTCACACCGACATAATGATTGCAATAATGGACGCATTTGTGACAGTTTATAACGGGACATTAAATAATGATACTTGGTTGACGACGTAGAACGACAAATTAAATATTTCTTTGAAATTAAGATTAAGCTGCATCCTACGAATGTACACAAATATAAATTTAAACATATACAATAAGTGTGAAAGGTATATGTAAAATATGTATTTTTTTACATTTTCCCTTAATAAACTGAATAAGTGATTGTTCAGAACATCATTTTATTGTATTGTGTTAAATTTCTAAAATACTACGTGTTAACGTTCAAATATTATGTAAATGTTTTATTTGGAACCGGTCGTGTTTGATTGTTTTTTTTTAACATTAAATGATGATTTATGTGAAATTTCATAAGCAACCGGTCTTGTTGTTCTCAATATACACTCGGATATGGTATTGACCAGAATACAAAAAGAGGACTAACAAGAAATGTGTTTGTCAGAAACACAATGCCCCCTAATGCGCGGCTTTTTTGCTTTTTTTTACCTTTGACCTTGAAGGATGACCTTGACCTTTCACCATTCAAAATGTGCAGCTCCATGAGATACACATGAATGATAAACATCAATAAGCTATGTTCAATATTTCAAAAATTATTGCAAAACTTTACTGTAAGGTTAAAGTTTTGGGACAGAATGACAGAATGACGGAATGACAGAATGACATACAGAAAGAAAGACAGACAGGTAAAAAACAATATACCCCCGATCATTCGATCCGGGGGCATAAAAACAGAACCCTTGGGTATTCCGACATGTATTGTGTTTGATTGCACATATGAAGATCAAATCGAAACTGTTTTTGTTATGCTGTTCAACAAGTTTGTGAACCCATGAACAATCTTTTACATATTTCCGTTTTTTAAAGCACTGATTTGCGACCTTTGTGTCAGACTTAATCGAAGGCCTTGCTGAGATCAAAATATATATCGCTTGTAAGTTTTCGTTCGCAAATTATGTGCATACTTGGTTGGACATATTAATTAAATTATTTGAAAAAATTATGTAAACTCTACTCGCGCACGCATTATTAACACATGAACCTGGATAATATAAAATATAAACGTTTGTCTTATATAAACAGTGGTAAAACATAAGCCTCTTTCAAGTTTTCAGGGAAAATATGGTCACAAATAGATATCTTAAAAAGCATCGAAAGAGGTTTGGCTTATAATTAAGCAGTTTTACACAAGATTTTGTGATTAATGCCATATGATACATGTATTAAATACAAGAATAGAAAGAATATCGACTATTTCTGTTCTTGCAACATAATAATTTTTCAAATAAGAATTTATTTTTAAATTACATAGTATATCAATCCTGGTTAGTATCGTTTATGGTCGATATAGAACGCACACAGTTATTAACCGTGTTTGTGTGTCTACTTTGAAAACATATTACCACTCACCAGGGGTAAGTAATCGCGGTATATTATTATAATTAAATTACCTCTATGTTAACCCTTTTCCGTTACTGTCAGGGATAATACGATTTTCACGAAAATCAGCCATTTTAACATGTATTGAAATAATGCTCTTTACTATGCTTTCTAATTATAGGTATTGTCTCGCAATTGTCTATACTTAACCCACTCAGATGTGTCAAGATTTTATATTCATACGTCTTTGTCGATATCGTTGACGTGTTGTTTTTCGAATGGAAGAATTATACCAAGGTCGATCATTTGGCCACCCTATTACCATATATTACCTATGTGGGTTGATGGCAATTTAAGATATATACTAGAGAATATAACATCTTTTTTATTCAGCTCGTGTCCACATATCAAAATACCGCTTGTAAGAACAAATCACGGTGGTAAATGGGTTAAACGGACCTTTTCACAAATATTTGGCTGTTTTGAAGTTTGTAATTAAATGCTTTATATTGATAAAAGTAAACATTGGATCTAAAAGGCTCCAGTAAAAAATCAAGAATAAAATAAAAAAACAACAACAAATGTAACCATCGGCAGGGCTCGAACCACTGACCCCTGGAGTCCTTAAGTAACAGTCTACTATTTAGACCACTCGGCCATCTGTCCTCATACAATGAAGAATGTATTTCAAATATAACGACAGCAACAGATCTCTCCAAATTATTCAATCTTTTCGCGTTGCAACGGTTTATACTTTCAGGTTTTTAAATCGTCAAAAGATGCATATAATGGCTATTTTAGAGCATGGTAATTGTTCAGTATTACTGTTTCCTCACAAATATCATCACTCAAACGAAATTTTGCGAATCTGAAACATTTTTTTTTAATTTTGTCAACTTACCAAAACGTGAAAATTCCCCGTTAAAGATTACACGTTTATAGTTCTACGATTTTCTTTTAAAGGTATACTCTGTAAAATATGCAATGAATATGCATGTATGCTCCGTGGTGATAACTAATAGAATTATTCGTTTCTTAATAGTAATTTTACCTCCTTATACAAATTGGCTGATGTCGAATCTTAATGCAAGGAAAGGTTTGTTACGGCCATGGTTTTATTTTCATACCTCAAGATAACAAAATTTACAGGGTACAATAGAAAAGGCAGTAAGTATTATATCGCACATCACACATAATTGACGTCCCTATAGACTTGAAAGTGTGTATGCTGAGCGCTTTATTTGATTATTGATATGGTCAATATATATGTGAAAATGAATATGTGAAAATGTTAAGAATAAGACAGATATAACTTTATAGCGACATCTCAATCCCATGTATCTTTAAATAAAAATTACAATTAAAGCAAAAATCAGAGTTTTTATTGTTTTCACAAACATTGCAGCGCTCGAAGCAGAAAACAATTGTAAATAAAATGCAGTTATTTTTTACACGATGCCTATTTTCAGCTGTAAGAAAAGTTGAGTTAATTTGATATACATTGGCATTATTAGGGTCATCCAGTTTTGATAACATCGTTATCTGTGGTGTACATTTGGAAGTCTTAGAAATGAAATTATTATAGATGAATTTCTCCTTTCGAATCTTATAAGAGTTTCACAGTTCCGTGCATCATATAACGTAAAAAGAACGTTGGTCCTGCCTGATTATTGTTATTGATCCTTGTAAAATATACATTAACCTTAAAAAATACATAGACTAATCATTGGGCATGCCGCATGTTTGTTCAACAACGAGTTCACATATTTTAAGTATTATAGGCTTTGTTTTATGCACATGCTAAAATAATTTGCCATTACCGCACATTGTTGCTAAATTGACAATAGCCACATTACTAATGTAAACCGATTTGCAACAACAACGTTTGATACATTACATACTAGTAGTTCATAACGTTAATAGGTATATACCTTCAAATCAAAGCCTAGTTTGTTTTGTCCGATAGCGAGATCAGAAAAAATATGTACACTTTTTTAACAACAGGTCAGGCAGATGTATGATGATTATTGACTTCAACACCTCATATTCTTTTCATATAAATCTATTGGATGTTTAAGTCGCATGAAATACCCGTAAGCAGAAATAGTAGAAGAACCTCATTTGACTGTTCTGATGAAATGACGTTAACGTTAACGCCCGTATTTCAAAATCTTTTGTTTTGTATTTTGGAAACTGAACCTAGCCTGAAAGCCTGCAAAACCTGTGAACTTACGAACATTTTCTTCTTTAATAAAATAAGACTTTTACAATAGTTTACCAACAAGCACTGACAACGATGTTGTTGTCATACTGTTTTTATACACACAGTAAATGTATACATTTTTCATCTTTGAAATGTATGAACGAACTCAGGGCCCATGGTCCAAAAGCTTATTGTTTTGCCTTAATTGGAAGCCCATTAGGCTCACAACCTTTGAAGCAAGATATGTTCGTTAATTTATTGTTTAACATTTTATCTACGTGATTATTGTGCACAAATAGGTATGCTTAAATAGTTTGCATGCGCATGGTAGTTATGATTTGTGTTAAATTAATGTTATTTATTCTAATATTTTAATGTATTTCACATCACGTTCGAGTTTGCTTTCAAATTTTGATTTCTAGATGAGATATCGTCTAATTTAAAACATATGTTTTTATCTTACGAAAGCGATACCGTTTAGAGAGTCATGCAAACAACGATAAAACTACCATTTAACATTATTTTATTACAACCTTCGTCAGTACAATATCTAAAGGGTGCTTTAAAAACAATCAGGACCTCTTAATACTCCAATTTCAAAACAGTTTATCTTAGCTTGATAAGCATGTTCATGGTGATGTAAAACTTATTGTTTTTATTGTCGATCACAGCATCTTTTGAAATTATGTCTCATCACACCACTTCGCAGTAAATGTGATTCGTTCAACAAGTCGTCGATGCCGTAGCCTTTCCAAAAAACGTACTTGTTTCTAGAAATAGAATAGTTTATGTGAAATTAGACAGATTGGCCTGAATCTGGTCAAACAAAAGTCTTTCAATTTATTTTCTTCATTACTGTTTAAACCTTTAATTGCTGCAATTGCTTTAGAAATGTCGACGCCACACATGCATTAAACCAGTCATGATTTTGCACATGACTTACGTTTATGTAAACGGCTTCACATTTATTTCAGTCAATATTTTTTAATATGTAACACTCCCTTCAGTAATAATATACATTACATAAGTAGTTTTACCACGTGTGTTCATTTATCCCGTGATGGATTTCAAAATACTGCGTTACCGTATCCAATTACCGTATATATGATATCGAAGTGCCAACCCGTTCTCGAGGTATCCTCATGCCCAGCTTTAAGTACCAATTATTCGTGGCCTGGATGACAATTATAATACATTTGATAAATGAAAAGGAGATGCTTTTCAATTAAAACATTTGTATGACCACACCTTTATTATGTATGCCTATAGTCATATTTTGTCATATATTTAACCTTATAACCTGAGGGAACGCAATCGTTACCTATCTCTACAGCCGCCATAAACTAATAATCTAACTTAAGTGCATCAAAAACACAGGTGGTATTGAAATGCCTATTTTTATACCGAAATGCGCCGAGGAAAAATGTTAAATTGCTTGAGGTTAATGGATTTTTAATTCGCAACGATATGCGCCTGAAGTTTTAATAACGTAAGCAAATTTAAACAACGTCAGCAATCTCGTTTTGATCAATACATTCTGATTACTTATCTAATGAACAAGCCCATGAAGTTATTAATTTAATGTTGGTAGAGAAACACATTTTAGCAAATAATGTCAAGACAGAGTAATGCTTGATGTCCTAGTTTATTTAAAATTATAGTGCTTATGTTTTTTTAACCGCAATTCACGTTCGTTTAAGAGTATAATATTATGTAATACTTATTACAAAATATCTTTACACAATTTCGAAAACTAATCATACAAAAAACGTTAAACTATTTTGGTATTACAACTTGTATATCGTGATAATGTGCGAACATTATTTTAAGATCTTACATTATTACTTATTTACAGAATAATATGTGTTCAAAATGTTCATGACAATTTAAGATTTTTTATTACAAAATAATTTTTGCTGTAAATGGTTTAAACGGACCTGCATTGCGCTAATACATATCAAAACCTTTGTTTGCAAAAACTGCACCACATTCTCGTTTTTACGATATAATTTTTAAATGTTAAGTCAAGATACACTTCTAAAACATGTTCTGTATAAATGTATCTTGTCTGAGAAATATTGATTGTGAATAAGCACGTTATTATATTCAGCAGCGCCTCCATTAACTTTTGGTAGAGCATAGAAATATCAAGCACATTGACTATTTTAACAGATATACTAAACACAGGAACTGGATACAAATACATGTATCTATTTAGCAGTGCGCGCTATCCTGTCAGATCCTTAATCATTCCTTAATTTGTTTTCGTAATAAATTACAAAATAATATACGTCTTGAGCGTAATATTTGATTTAACATCATTCCGCTAAAAATCAATAGCTGAAATTTATTAAATAAAGTAATGTTTGCTTTCCACGTGGCAACTTAGAAAGGATCGTTCAATTTGTTTAAAACGCCCATGATTGTATGAAATACAAATAAGGGTAAAATAAAAATTGTGTCCCACAGCAGCGTTTAAAGCAAAAAAAAAAACACAACATACGTAGAATTTAAATACAATTATTGTAAATTTATCTGAATAGGGTACTTTACTGTTCGACAGGTTGTATTTTAGACTTCTCGAAATGTTCGTTTTTTTCCAAATGCCTTCCAAAACACTGCGATATTCATGCCGCCACTTACCGTCACATATCATAGTATAACATTTAAAGGTACCTTTTAAGATCGATTTTCCACTTTAAAGCACATGTTTTCAACTAAGCGTAAGCGATACTGATAAAGAGAGTAATTGAAACAACAATTGAATAACAATTAAACATAATGTGATTACAACGTTTGTCATTAGAATATCAGAAGGATGGTTTTATAGCAATTAAGCCCTATTACAACTCCATATTTGAAACAGTTTATTTGAACCGAACAACGCCTCTTCATGTTCATGTTGAACCACTAACTTCTTTTAAATTTCGTCGTTCAGAGAATCGTTTGACGTTCTGTCTCATAATAACTATTCCCAATTAAAGTAATTTGTCATAACCCAACAAGTCGCGTAGGTTTAAGTCGTCCGCAAGAACCTTCTTGCTGCAAGAAACAAAACATTCTTAATCAGACAGGTTTGCATGAACCAGGTAAAACAAATGATGTCAATGTATGTTATAAATAAAACATTCTTGCCATCACTTTTGAATTGTGTGCGCCATACAGGTGGTCTACGGGGAAAACATGACGAAACAGTTATTATTTTGCATATGACTTTTATTTGTATGTGAACGGCTTTTACTGTATTCTTATCAAAATTATTCAATATGTAACACAAACTTCAACATTATAATGCATCACATAAAAGGCATTGCCACGTGCGCCTTATTCCGTGATTGACTTCAAAGTACTGCGTTACTGTTGCCAATTATCCAATTAATCGCGTTCTAGACGACATACGTTTAACCTGTGTTATGCCATTATAGATATAAGAGCTTGATTATCAGGTCAAACACTCCTTTAAACACAACTTCTTTTATCTATCCCGATCGTCATATTCTGTCTGTAATATAACCTGATAACATGTGTGCACTAAAAGGGAAACCTACATCTACAGCCACAGTTAATCAATTAACCAACTTAATTACAGCAATAACACCGCAAGTAACCAACTTAAGTACAGCAATAACACCGGCTGTATTAAATGTATGAATAATGGGATTTTGAACGAAAGATGCCAGGGAACATAAATCACGAATGTGCAATCATTGCGTGAGGTTAATGGAATTATAATTTGCCAAAGATATTCGCCTGCAGTGTTAATAACGTAAGCAAATGTGCACAACGTCAGTAAAATCGTATTTAATCAATGTACCTCATTAATATGCCCTAGTAGTTCTTAATTTGAGGTAAGTGAGGATATACATCATGACAAAGATTGTCAAGGCTGAATATTATTTATGTGCTAGTATATTAAGTTTTATAAATGTTCATGTTCTAATTAACCGCAATTTACTTTCTTTAGCACGTTTAAATATTATGTAATACTTATAACGAAATAGCCTTCCGGTTAGTGTTATACTTATAAGGTAAAACAAGTCAATAGCTGACGTTGATTAAATGAACTATTTTTTGCATTTAACTTTTAATTCTATTTTAAACGTCCAGTTGTATGCATTACGTAATAGGCTTAAAGCGTCTTTATTTCATAAAAAGTACCCAGTTTTTAAATATAATAATTGTCCGTTCGCTCTAAATCGGCTTGTTATATGTTCAAATGATTGTAATTTAGACTTCTCGAAATTTCAGTATTCTCTAATGACTTCCGTTGCGACATTCATGCGGGGCTTAATGATTTCAAAACATAAGGCATTTGTAATAATGTTCTTAAGAGACCTTTGCGGAAGGATACATCGCCCATTTGCACGACGAGTTCATCTTGAGTGATAAATATTCAAATGTTTCTTTTTAATAATACCTACGGCTAAACAATAAGCATAAACAAAAACAAAATAAAAAATACCCTTACATGGTCACGTGTTGCACAATAAGTATTTTTTATTGATTTAGTTACCTATGCATGCATTTGAGAGTTATTGAGTTCTTAGAAGATCCTAATAGTATATGACCCGCGTCGTGCAAACATTTGATAAAGCCCATATACAAACAATGTAGCCCTGTACCTCTGAAGAACAGTCATATTGTTCTGACCTCATTTCGCATTTCATCCCTGTTCACATGACACGTCTCATATTATTCTATACATGTTTACTTTATTTTTGTGTAGTCAGATGTTAGATATTTTTAGCAAACACCCCAGTTTTTGCTTTCAATGAGACCACACATTCTCTCTATCTAACCAATTTTATTTTATCTAAGAACGGAATAACCTTTCGATTAAATCAAACTGGGTGGAATGCTGAATTCCTATAAAGTATCATTTTGAGCAAATAGTGTGATCTTGATTTCAAAGTTGGAGAAATCAGAACGTTTTATTTTTTTTAATAAAGAAACAATGAATGTCCTTTATTTATATTTTGTTTTACTCAAATACAGTGTCATATTCATAGTTTAGTTTTGCATTAGAAAGGTACACAAGTGACAATTACAAAATAATACAAGTTATAGTTCTAGTATTTCGCACTAACCTTTCAAACTCCTCTATGATTATAAAAAGTTTCATTTGAATCAATTCAATTCTTGATGAGTTTTGATATGTGCAATACAAGTAAATATGGACTTCGGCTCTGAAAATGAACAAATACCAATGCTAATATCTCCAAAACAACTAAACATATAGTTAAATGTGCATCTTTTGGTTTTAATTTAATAAGTAATCACACTATGTGAACTATGTTGTTTCCTGGATAACATTTAATTTCTTAAACAATAAATACACAAATTATTTCGCACAAATGATTTTTGTTAGGTATGCAATATATGTCAACATAAACATGCCATGACCTTTTCCCAGTCATTATTCACAATTTTGAGTGATAGCTGCGGTTAATTCACCGATAATGAAATGCTACTATGTTTAAGCAATGAATTAGTCCTCAATCGGATTGAGACGATCAATCGAAAGCAAAAAATAAAACGAATATAAATTCTAATTGCTTTTGCAATTTGTCGCGTTATGCGACCTTATATTGCTTTCGATGGTGTCAGTAGATTTCAGATTGTAAAGGTCTTAAGTCTGCAATATAATGTTGTTTAGAAATTGTATATATATTGAAACCAGCTAGATGTTAAAGCAATGTCATAAGTATAATCAACTAGTAAACAACTTTTAAGTTACTTATTAATACTAGTTTGGAGAAATATCCGCAGAGCATTGATGTTTAATTTATATGTATTCATAGATTTTTTTCGACAGTAATTTAATGTTTAAAATGTTAATTGATAAAAGCACATTATCAAATATGATTGTTATGTAAATTAAGATTTCCTTACCTGAATAATTTCAATAAATTTGTAAGATTATGTACATACGTAAATAAATAACTATTTCATTTTCTGATTAACTATATATATATATATATATATATAGATATATATATATATATATATATATATATAGTATATATATATATATATATATATATATATATATATATATATATATATATCTATATATATATATATATATATATATATATATATATATATATATATAAATATATATATATATACATATATTTTAATATATTTAATTTGCATATCAGATGCATGTTGAGGGATTTTGAGAAACGTATAGTTAATGGTATTTTTCTGTGTTCTCGTGTGAAGTAAGTTTATAATACGATACGAATTAATATAATGTGATAAATAAGGTTAGATTTAGTCAGTCCCCTTACGTATTCATTTAAAAGTGAGGCTGTTTCTGTTTACTTTCATTGTGCAAAGGTTCACAAAAGGAGGCAAATATTTACATGCATTTACAATTATTTATTTTTTCCTACATGTCACTGATTTCTTATTTAGCTTATTTTATCGTGGATTTACACAAACCGGTCAAGCGATTGAAATACACTGTTTGAAACAATTCCTTAAATAATGAAAACATGAGGCTCTGAACGCTACCATTACCTTGATAAATTATTGATGTAGCTTGTGCAAAGATTTACATACCAATGGCTGTTTACAAACAATTCTCAAAACGAATTTTTCAAAGTAAGATGATGCTACTTCATTTCAATATTCAGTTATATATGATCTGTTTGAATTGTTTAAGTATATGCATTATTTGTGCATTGTCTCTACACTTATCACATATTTATTTTCTTGGGTAATTTATTTTGTAAGAAAATGAACACGATTGACATCCCATACTGCCTTCACTTTTTACATCAGTGTCGATAACTAGTGTCTAGGTTTTGCTAACATCTCAAATGTGTTACCAATGCCTATATATCCTGTCCTAAATATATGTCAACAGAACAACGTTGTTTTTATTTAAACCGTAAAACTTTGAATGGGCAAATCAATTTCATAAAATGTACACTGGAATCCGGTTGTATGCTTATTTCCGTTAGCCTACCTTACAAACATCCCGCCTATGCAGATCAACTTAATACATTTTACCGCTTTTCCACATCTATATAATACTATATATATATATATATATATAACACGTTAATAAAATGCACACACATTTATATTTAAACGTATTCAATACATCTATATATTCCTAATTATGTGCAACGAAAGCAAGAACATATCTACATATAAACTATTGTAATGTCACTTTTTCTCAAACAGATATCATATTTATATATGTTAGTTTACGTTCTCGCTTTACAATTTAAATAAAAAAAATAATTTTTTTTATGTATGTTGATTCGTTCTTTTAAGTCCTTTATTCTATCAAAGTCCTTTATAATATATCCAAGTAACTTCACTGAAGCCTTTATGTTGAACCACTCTAATTGTATTTCCCATTCTTAAGAAGATTAGAAAGTGGCTTTCAGTTATATTAATCGTTGCTGCGCGTCTTTAACGACTAATCGTTTCATTAACATGTTATTTAATACAATATGAAACACAATGGACTTATATGGACGGGAACTCTGTAACTGATTGTTTAACATTATTTACAAACCATAAGTGGTTAATGTTAGAGAAAAGAAATAAATATTGTAAATGTAATACAATGTAATGATATATTTAAAGAGGAAATCGATAGTACGCTTTAAACCGCATTTCAGTGCAACATAAGCATATCGAATAACCAAAAGACGACATTGGATTTGAATAAAGGTTTCAATTGACAATGATGCCGTTATGTCTATAACGGTTTCATTAAACTCATCTGGTACATCTCGTTTTTTCCCTTTCGGAATGGAGAATACACATGATTTAAATAATGATGTGCTGTCTTAAAAAAACTATGATGAATAACGTATTTTCTCATATAACCCACAAAACAGTATGTAGTAACCATAATTACACTTTTCGTTGTTTAAAATTAATTATTATTAGTATTTTATTCAAATTTTATTAGTATTTCCGTTCGTTTCAAGACATAGACCTTTTAAAAGAAATATGTTTATGTTTTTACTTATAACTCTTGATCATTTAAAAACCGCGTTCCTCATGAGACCTGTACGTAACATTCATCGGTATTCAACCTCAAGGACAGGTGCAAGTTTATGACAACAATGCATTTCATTCAAGTTACGACACCCATGTACGGTTAAAAAAAGATATGTTGAATTGTTACGCAAATAATATATACTTGCATTCGGTGAGATCAAAAGACACTTTGAAATGATAAAACAGATATATAAGATTTGACGTTAACTGAGTTCAATTGATCAAGTTCACTTTTCACACTTGACTTTCTATGATATGGTGTGAACATAGTGTGTTTGTGGATATTTCCTTAACAAATCATAAAAATCAGTTTTTCAAATATAATTGCATCTTTTCCTTGGTATGATAAACTTAATTTTCATACATATTCATAAAGCGTTCCTAGCGGAAATATCAAATGCTTGTATTTAGCTTAAATTTACACTTTTACGGCTCGTTCATGTACAATAAATAAACACAATGACATTTAGCAGCATCAGCAGGAGGAACACTTTTTTAAACCACTTGGGGCTTTATGTATGGTAAGGAACCGATTGCCAAACTGTACTTCTCAATTTATTTGTTGACATCTTTAAGTCGTTAATAAATTCACATGTACATGTTAGCCGTCTTCGTCCTAATTGTTACAACAGATTTATAAAATTACGCTTTATGTAATTCTAAGTTGCATCATATATGTTTGTATTTGTTAATTAACATACTTGACTTTCTTTTGCGCTAATTGGTAATGGCAATGTGTTGTACGTGACATGTCATGTCAGATATATGGTGAGTAAAATACATTTAAAATCTCTTGTATCCGTCATATTCCGTGAAACTATTCGCGCACGAGAGTTTGGGTGTTAATGTGAGCCAGAATAATCACTCGCTGCATCCCCATGCATCAGTAACAACCGTCACCGTCAGATAAATCCACTAGGTAAGACACGCTTAAAGGAAGGAAAATGTGAGGGTTGGCATATTTGTATAAATATTACTTCACCGTTTTATATATGTTTCCCTTCAGAACATTTCAATGTTCTGTATGACATTTAACAGTTAACGGATAAAACAGTTATAATACCGAATGATGTTACTGTGCGTGGTGTTCATGTCCATTATATAAATTGCCGCAATGTGATTTAATTAGATTGAACATGAATAATGCTCAAAATCAGTTGTGGTCGACCTTTGCTTTTAAAGAGCACTCATGAACTAAAATGATAATAGTCGTTTCTTTTGTCGGCCATCCAGACTGTTTTATTGTGTCAGAAAAACAGCAGTACCACTCAACATTTCACTATAGTAACGCTTTACAATGTTACCAATTATATAATAATTTATTGCTTCCTAATAAACATTAAATTGTGTTATGCGTCTACGTTATTAGCTTTATTTTCTCCAGTATGTGCAACGTTGTGTTATGTTATGAATCTGCAATAACCCTTAAATTACATAACCGAACTGAAACTTAATCATATTTATCATCAATTTAGATGCATGCATATGTGACAAAAAGTTACATAAAATATATTATTTGCGTTTAAGAGCACGGAGTTACGGTTCTATTTATACTAATTAACTTTCTGTAAAAATTGTATGATGGTACTTCTGAGCTATGGGTCATCCAAAACATGAATTAAGTACAGTTACGATGTTGTAAACAAATTATAATGGATATTCATAAACAAAACGTTGCACAGCGAAGTGGTAAATTCCCCACGTCGCTCATGGTATTGCATATTTAAACATCATTTGACGCTTGAATAATATTTATATCGAATAAATAAAGCCGCATACAGGATCGCACTTATTAAGTTCCGCTTATCTTGCAATAGAAAAGGGCGGTATCATAATATCAAACAAGAAATTTGCGTACATTTTGCATCATGCATACATTAGAACATGGATACCATTTCCTACTAGTACGTCCAATATATGCAAACCTAAAACAATTTGTTTTAAAGCCGCCCTATTGCAGATGACCAACAATAAATACATTGACAAGATTAATTTTTTAGCGAAAGTAAAACTGAAATGATAAGTGTTGCGAAATGTATTTACGAAGCATATTAATAAAGAAGACATCTCGATACGTAATTTCTATATTTAACCGGTAATTTAATGAGTTATCGTGATATTATTGTATAAAGTTAACTGTGGTTGTTTTTATTCTTTTTATTTTTCAACCTTTTATCTAATCGCAACAAATAATTGAAGCCAAACATAGGATCGCACTTAATGGCGCTAAGGATGTTCCAATTACAAAGATGTTCATCTTGAAATGCCATTATTTGTAAATGTTAATATAAAGTTGTATATATGATCGATGTATATATACCATGATATAATTTAGCTATTTTTAGTGTTATAACTGAAACATCGATACATAATTATGCATGCTAGGAATGCGTATAGGTGTCTTATACGTAGTCACGAACATTAACCCATAGAACTTTTACCCATAGTGCGTACTCATTTTGTATCATGTTTCAGGTCGTTAATAGAAAAAAACTGTACATAATTGGATGAAACTATGCATAACTTTACTTACTTGAATTTTTAAACTACATGTACAATACCTCATTAATATACTTACTTGCACATACAATATCAGATAATGTTCCACGCAAATAATTTCTTTGAAACCATTTAAATTATGTACTGAACGTAATTAATTACGTTTTGAAAAATCTTTATCAATATGTGCTAATCTCTACTGCAAATTCTTCTAATCGTATGTCTTGTAAGAAAAGTAAATATTAGATGTGCCGTTGCGATGTATGATGGAACTATTATTCCCTTGGTAAGTTCAAAAGTTCTTTTTTATAATTCACATTAAACAGTTCATCTCATTAGTTATTATGCATTCATAGCAAGTAATTTTCGGTTTAAAATTGCTCACTTCATGATATTGGAGGTGTTGTATTTTAAACAAAAACAACTACTACTAAAACAACACCAACGAAATTAAACATAATTTAAACGAAAATCAATTGTATTTTATTCTGAATGTTTGTTGGAAAGCACGTGCATTATATACTTTACTACGACACTCGGTTTATTTTTCTTAAAACAGAAAAGGAAATCACGATTGCCTTTTTTTAAACAACAAATATTGGAAAATCTTATCGTGATGTTTTATCTTCTCATAAAAATATACAAAATATAAAATACTAAGAAGGAAATCTTAAGATTTAAGAAGGGGCAACCCACATAACTTTGAGAGCATATTAATTGGATACAAGTTACTGTAAAATTCAAAATCAATGTTTTCGTATTAATGTTCTAACGTATCATTCCGATTTTAAGATATTCATTTTCGTATTGTGAAACATGAATGTATATTTGTAGGCTACCGGTTAACTATTCGTGAGAAGTTGAACATGCAATAACATAAGAAAGACAAGATGAATTTCGTTAAAACATTATGCATTATATAACGCGTAAGTTTATACGTTGTTACTGATACCGCTTCTCGTCTTAGAAAAAAAACATTACAAATGATTAAGTTGCCTGATCTAAAGATCTTCGTTATCTATTAACATACAATCCTGTAAACTAACCAAGACGAATTTTGTTACATGAAATTGATAGCGTGGTTTCACTTTCAGTTTTTATGAAACCTCGCCAAAGCATGCGTATGCACTTGGAGAACAAACGTCACACGCGTTTTTGTAAAAATGGTACATGTATTGTATATTTTTCTGACGCGATGATATATTGATGCGTATTTTACGCTTTTGTTATTATGCACAATGCAAAAATGCAAAACATAAGCGTTTTTCTCGTAAAAAACAGTTTGCTGAATATCAATGAGGACTTACTAATACAAGTCGTCACTTACGCTTAATCATCAGTGTTATTTATTTTGTCATAGTGCCATTATGAATATTTGTTTTTCTTGATAGACAAACCTCATAACTAAAATTAAGTATGCCACCAACATGACTTCCTCTCTATATATGATAATAAATCATATTCTGCATTTATGATCATCTAAATAGGGGCTTATTAACACATTTAAGGTCGCCATGGCGTGGTCAATATGGGGTTCACTTAGATGTCGAAAGGTAAAGGGTTCACTGCAAACAGTGGGAGTGTTTATAAATATTTCCAAAGACGCCAAGTTAATGTTCTACCCAGAACACGATAGCATCTCGATAAATATAATGATTTCGATGCAATCGAGCTAAAACAATTATATTTAAAGTTTGCCCATGTATTTGATATTTAAATTAATTTTGTATTCAATATATCCTGCAATAATATCGATTTTATTTGACAACGTTGTAATAAAAAAAGAAAATATAAGAAGACTTTAAATGTACGTTAACAATCCGCACTGTAGATTGTTAAAATTGCCTCTTGAGAAAGTGATACATGTAATAATTTCCCTACAAATTAAATGCAAAGCAAATTATGATCTCCATTATTATATTTCCTTAATGAATAAAAAAATAGATTTAAAACAGTTCAGAATTGCACGCATTGTTAACAATTTCATGTATATTATTTTCGTACCAAGACTAATGCAATTCAGAATTCATCCAACTACTTTGCGGACGGAGACCCACTAACCTTTTACGAATGTATGTAACCGACCTCAGGGTCAGGACAATACTTAACGCTGCATTAGCGTCCGTCTAGTGACGTCTACATTACATATTAATTACACCGCGAGGATATTTAATCTCCATTTGTACATACACACGTATACTCAATCTGTACATACCAACAATAGTGCCGACTTCACATTGTTTGATGATGGAAACTATATTGTAATGACATGTATAAGATATTCAAATAAATATGTGCAGGTAGCTTTACGTGTTTTCTAAAGACTCTACGTCATAAGTGGCTGCTTTCAGTGTCACATTTTAATGAGTGGCCATAACAACAGGCCTCCCGTGGACGCTCGTCAATACTGTGTGAGTGGCCGATCAAATAACCATGGTCGTATTGGGCACATGTAATTAACCATATGCCGTTCGCATAATATGCTGTCAATTCCATTTGTTCAAGATATTTAATGTTTATATAATCAGCATCATACTTAAAACATGATGCGATATATTTTAGAACAAGTTTATGATTATATGTAGGAAAAACAACTCTAACAAATTGTATGCACCAATGGTATTTGCATTCAAAGAATTATGGTTAATACTTTGTGATTATGTATGGATATAATAGTCCAGCTTTTTGCGTGCACACTGATTATGGTGTGGGACTTTTCGTTCACTGTTTTATTGCAAAATTAAGTATAGACCTGTCTGCACAGTTGCAATAAAACATTCAGAACGAGTCATGCTGTTTATATAATAAAAAGTATACATACTATTGTTTTATTGACGAAAATATATAAAACAGTAATAATAACAGTATACTATAACACGTCTATTCCTTCTTGAATGTTTGAAGGTTTATTGATACGGATTTAATAAACAAATTTATTTCTAATATGGATAAATTCTGGTCATTGTTTTCAAGAAATACTTATAACACATGTATCTTTGCAACACACTATTTGGTGTTTTTTACTGATTAAAAAGGCTTGTCTACCCTCATAGTCTACATATTTTATACATTCAATGCCATTATTTTTCTTGCAGGCGTTTTCCTTTTTTGCTCCATCTTTAATGCATCCCTAAACAAGGCAACCATACATTACGGTGTTCTACTTTAGACGTGTTTCTTTTAAGAAGTTTAAACTTCTTAAGGCGTTTAAATCATTAATATTTTTCGATCAAAACATGGTCTGTTTTTCCTCCTTGTGCTAAGAGGCAATATATACATTGAAGTTTATTTTTAAGTTGAAAAATATGTTTTAATTTGTCAGTTTTGTTTCTCGTGAAGTTAAACCTTCGGTAGTGCAATAGAGCTGTATAAACATGTAAATTTCACACTAAGTTATGGCTTGCAGAAGCTCTCCTTAAAGTGTTTAAATGAATATGTTACTAGTTTATTATAGTGAACAATATGAGTGGTTTAAAGTATTAACTTTTGTCTTTTTTTACATCATCTCCAACTGGAAATTCGTTGATGACATTGACCTCATGGGCGGCACCAGCAGTGAACGTCGTGATCTCACCAACACACTCTGTGAAAGAGCAGGAGCATACGGGATTGAGGTCAGCACGGAGACGTCGAAGATTATGGTGAACAGCACGACCAACACCACCATAGACATCACCATGAACGGCGAGAGGCTAAAAGAAGTGACCAGCTTCCAGTACTTGGGAGCAACCCTGTCCAAGGATGGCACCAGTATCGCTGAGGTCCGAATGAGAATTGCCATGGCTACCGCAGCGATGGTCAGACTGAGTAGGCTGTGGAGAAGCAGTTCCATCAGCTTCACCTCCAAGAACAGGCTCTACAAGTTCCTTGTTGTATCCATCCTACTCTACGACTTCGAGGCCCGAATCCTTCGCGCGGACACAAAACTCATGATTCAGGCATTTGAAAATATATCATCTTAAGATGAGTAGATTTCACCACAGTGTTTAATAACAATAGAAATTGTTTAATAACAATAGAAAACACGGACAAAGTCTTTAATTTTCAGCAGCCAGACTTGTGGTTTTATTGTATCGCAAAATAAATAATAAATCCGGTAACACTCACTGATAGTAATTCATGCCTATATAGTCATGATACAATTTATGTTGATTACAACGTTTTAACTAAATTGTTTAATTTAAGCTTTAAATAACATGTGGCATAATTTAATTGAAAATATGACGAATGTTGATGTATTATTATTGTGGTTTTATTGTAATTGCATTCTGCGACGAGCATTAACTGACTTCGTAATTGACTCTTTTACGGGGGTTGATGAAATAAGAAACAAAACACGCTTTAAATTTATATTATTCATAGTTTATATCAATCATATTTGACGTCTATACACCATGAAATACTTGTGATAATGTTCAAGGTTTCCGTTAGCGTTGTCTCTTAAAACGAACTTATAATGTATATTAAATTTACAGGTGATCAGTTCTGTTTCGTTTTTTGTTTTGCTATGCTATACGTAGTTGCCTAATTTTTCAATTAGTGACGTGCAGTTTGCATGAAGTTATAAAACTTTTCAGGTAGCGTCGTGCCGTTTCAGGTAATTACACGCAGCTTTTATATATTATCACGCAGTGTCATGTTGGTATGGGCAGTTTGCAGGTAGTTATATTCAGTTGCCATGTAGATACATGCAGTTTTAAGGTAGCCAAATGCCGTATTCAGGTAGTTGGATTGGCTTTTTTTTCTGTCTCAAGACATTAACTATCAGAACATTTATCCAGGGTAAAGGAACTTTACTAATATACTTCTTCCTGTCAAAATGTGGGTTCTTACAGTTCTATCGACGTATTTAATAAACGAGTACCATCGTTGTTGGCATTAATGGCATTGTGTATCAAATGTGTCCGTGACTGTTTATCTTTAACTTATGCACTCTTCTTAAATAAACTGATACAAATCTTCCAGATTTGTCAGTAACCAGTAGTGGCATTTTTTATTATAGTATAATACATGTGTGGCGGTTGTGATGCTTAGGTGAACAGTGATAACTATTTTCGACGACTGCGCAAATTTGACGGGATTTTGTCAAACTGTTGGAACTCTTAGACTATAGTAAAATTTGTCATTTTTATGGTATTTTGATTTTAAATTCTTGTTAGACCGATTTTGCAGAGTACTGACATGTTTGTGTCGTAAAAAGCTAGTTGTTTCCTATTAAAGGGGCCTTTTCACAGATTTTGGCATTTTTTTAACTTATTCATTAAATGCTTTATATTGATAAATGTAAACATTGGATCGTAAAAGCTCCAGTAAAAAATCAAGAAAAAAAGTAAAAAAAGGAAAAGAACATTGCCCGGAGCAGGTTTCGAACCAGTGACCCCTGGAGTCCTGAAGTAAAAACGCTTTAGCCTACTGAGCTATTCCGCCGAGTACAAGTTCGTGACGTATTTAATACCTTATATAAGCAATCTTCGTAGTTTCACAAAATTTAACGACAAAAACAGAACTCTCCAAATTATTCAATCGTTTTGCGTTGCAACGCTTTATAATTTTTAGGTTTTAAAATCGTCAAAAGATGCATATAATGGCTATATTAGAGCATGGTTAATGTTCAGTATTACAGTTTCCTCACAAATATCATAACTGAAACGAAAACTTACGAATCTGAAACAATTTTTTTCAATTTTGTCAATTTACCAAAGCGTGAAAAGATCCCTTTTAAACACAACATGTTTAAAGTGATTTTTTGGATTTTTTATTTTTCCAACTTTGATTTGGTTTACGACATCGTTCTCCAATATCCCTGTATGAAGAAATAAAAATGTATAAAACAACAACACACAAACCACTTTTTACCGATTCCGAAATAATAATCATATTGTTTTATTATTAAATAATCTACCAACCCGCAGTTAACAACACTTAAACAAAGATCAATACGAATAAACAACATACAACCACATACACGCAAATCTACATCTACTGCCAACAAAATACAAAACTACTACTACTGGAAAACTAAGCTATATCTTAATGCAAAAACGTTAATTTTAACAAGACGTACATGTATTTAGCATTATTGTTGGTAACATGGATTTATTTCGTAATAAATTTGCTATATTGAACAATTCTGAATATATTGTTATGTTGTCTCATACTCTAATTTGTAATTGAATTATGCATTATTACAAACATTGTCCATAAAAGGATTTATAAGTGCAAACAAACATTGCCTAATTGAGTGGGCATACCTTGAGATTTTTTTTTTCGAATTGCACCTGTCCTCCGGGTAGGGTTTATCATTAAAGTTGCATAAATTGCCTTTGATCATTTCTACAGTATTGTCTATACCCGTTTATTACAGCTACGGTTACATTTGAAATTGCATCAAGGGATACTTGCACCTCTTATATTAAAAACACGGTTAATTTAAAACCAATTTACAAAAAGCTACACCCATAACCTAGTTCACCTTTTACATGTAATAGAAAACATGTATTTTGTGAGATTTTCTCTTTATATATTTATAACGTTAATGCGTGTTCTACAAGGAGACGTTATATGAATGTGGATACAATATCGTTTAAGAACAAACCGATACAAAACAGCTTTCATCTAAAAACAAACATATTGAAATAATAATAAGAACAATATAAATTTTTAATGTGCCTTTTGTTCATCTTAATGGAAACGGGTCATAATGGCTACAAATTTGCCAGTTTACGAAATATGACAACGACATAATAGTTTTCCTAAAATAGAATATTGACGAAAAGGATGCATTAATTGCTTCTTTTATGCGACTAACATTTATTGAAATTACCATAAATGTTTCGATAGCATTTAGTTCTCCTCTGTACATCGTATTAGGGAGAACTGTTGTATTCTTTTTGATAAAAACACGATTTGATTTCTCAGTTCGTATAATACAACAACATTTAGACGCGGTCAGCAACACGTGGTCATTTCTTCGTGAGACTAGAGGCAATATGCATGAATTAAATATATGAATACTTCATGAATTATATTATATTATTATATTATTGTATTGCTGACTTTGTGTTGTTTTCAAATTGTAAAAGTATCAAAAGACTGTTGTCATGCATCGTGAGCTTCATTACAGACACGGGTTGAAGATCCGAATAATATTGTATTTTATATTGTTTAAAGTGTTGCAGTGTCCGTAATAGTTACTGGTCTATGAAGGTGTATTAATTACAATTTCAAACCGTTAATTATTCCATTACAAACATATTTTTAAAAATAAAGTATAATTAAATGTTGATCTTTCTGTACTATATTACAATTCATTAAATGAGCAATCGTATTTAAATCGCTGACGTGCGAACATGTTTTAAAAACGAACTGCCGGTCTAGACCTGTTTTATTTTAGAAAATACGGTCTTGCCAATTAATTTTTGTTTAGCGCTTCAGCTTTGATCAAGTGACCCATTTGTATAATAAATAACTTTATGCATTCGTTTAATAATGCGTTTTACAAATAAAACTGCTCACGAATGATATTTTTGACATGCAGTTTCAGTTTGTTTATGACAGCCATTGATCATTTTTGCCGTTAAGAATTTAATAGACCGTGATACATTTAACATTAATGGTGTCATAAACAGGTACAGGTATGCATAACTGTTAAGTTCTAAATCTTTAGACAGGTCGACTAGCCTACACCTATCAAATTCAATGCACGCCTGTAATAGTCAATATAAATACACAACACAAAGTAGACAACATGATAGATAAACAAAATAATTGTAAACAGTAACGAATTACCAAAGCATAGAGTAATTATTCCAAAGAAAATTTTTCAGAAGAATGATTTTTACTCTTCGCTTGTCTTCACTTTATGACAAGTTGCAATATTGCCAATTATTTAAATATAAATAAAAGGCAACCGCACTAAATATTAAATATTAAGGCAAAAGTTATAGCTCCTGTGCGCTACATATCCCCTATATAAGATGTGCCGACTTATATTTTTTAAGATACTCTCCGGACAAATTTAATTATTTAAGTAAACCAATACTAATTACAATTTCGTAGAAAACAACCTAATGAAACATAATTATTTATTAAGTGTTCGTATTTGAGTATGAAAAACTGGTTATTTGTGAAGTTATAAGTTACCTTAATAGATACAGGAGTTGTATAAACAAAAACGATGGGAACACATTCGACAATTGCGATTTAATGGGCAAAAAAGAAAATCTGAAAAAGTGATTGAGTTAATAAACATCATAACGCATTGTAAACGAAGCTTTAAGTAAAATTACGACGCGTCACTTTCGTATACACAGTTCTGTTCTTAATGTTAACCTGTTCAGGTTTACTCTAACTAAGCATTAGTTGGCAAAGTGCGGTTAACTGCTGTATATATGGTGCTATATTTGTGTACTTTTTAATTATATTTTAGTTGTGCTTTTTTTAAAAATAAATTAAAATGAATAACTGCTACAAACTATTTTATTTCAACCACAATACAATGTAACTGGAAATTGTTAGTGGTACACACACAATCACGAAGTCAGTGTTTTATTGGGACAATTATAAATAAGTTTTAGCCGTATATGTTTCGGCTTAGTTGTCTAAGCCAGCTTTTTACCTTACCTTACCTTTGTAAGTGTCCAATCAAATTCAAATAAAATTTCCCGCGGCTAGACGCGAATGAATACACTTCATTTATTCCATTGGCTGATTTGAGCATAATCCCCCAGAACATTGGAAACATGACTGCGTCTTTGTAGTATAGCATGTAACACTGTTTTACTGAGTGTTCAGCATGAAACAGTTTTATCTCTAATTAAAAGGCTTGATGGATAGAACTGTTTTACACTCAACTCTTGACATCAATGCAGTTTGCGTGTGCCCCTTTATATTCAGAGGATTGTTATCGCCAGAGCGTTTGTACTTAAATGCTATGTTCTCATATTTAGTAATTACTTCCATATTGCTGTTTGTGTACTTATATATTTAAGTTCATAATAGTATCGTTTTTCCCTATCCTGATATTCGTTTTGGCCAAACCATTTTAATTGTTTTCCAAATTGAACATTAAACACGTAAACGTATAAAGTTTTGAACAAGCCTTCGTTCCAGCAGTGGAAGCGTGACCTCACTTTAATGCATTGCATTCCAATCCCAAGGTATTAGTGTCAGTTCGCGGCCAGTGAAATAATTGTTATATAATATAGACATCATAGCGTGAAATAGGTGTACTGGACTTTTCGTTAGAAAAGAAATATGTAATCATACCAAAAATAGGCATAAGCGACCATTACCCAGTAGTTTTTACATTAAGCGTCAAAGGTAAAATTGTTAAAACAGGTGATCATAAAATTATTAAATACAGATGTTTTAACAAATTTAATGAAATCTATTTTCAAAATGACTTAGCAAATGCTAATTTTGATATGGTTGAAACAATAGAGGGTACTAATGAGGCATTTGAAGTATTTTATAACATATTAAACTCAGTCCTTAATACGAATGCCCCTTTCAAATACAAAAAGTGAAGAGATTACAACAACCTGGTTGGTACAACGAAAACGTAAAACAAGCTAGGTCTTTAAGGGATAAATATAAACGGGAATCTAATTGGCCACAATATAAGTTGTGGCGTAATAAATGTAACAGTGCAATCAAAATGGCTAAAAAATAATATTTTTCGAATGCGGTACAAAACAAAATAAGTGCGAAATCGCTCTGGAAAACTATTAAATTAGCATCAAATGAACACACATAATCCTCTTTTTTGACAAATGTAATAAGGAAGGATGATCAGATAATATCTGATAAAACAAATGTAGCTAATGCACTTAATGACCACTTTGTTGACACCTCAAAACTTATTAAAAAGACTGAATTTGCTGAACACGACTTCCACTCACTGAAAACATATCTAGATGCTAAGCTAGAATCAAAGCATTTCTCTGTTCAGTTTATTACTACATCAGAAGTCACTACTTTAATTAATCAACTTCATTCAAACAAATCTGCTGGGGCTGATGGTATAGGGCCCAGTATTATTAAACTTTGCAAAGAATTCATTATACAACCAATTACTGCTCTTATAAATAACTGTATATCACATGGAACCTTTCCCGACATGCTTAAAATTGCATACGTAATACCTTTATACAAGGGGGGATCGGTAGAAGATCCCAATAATTATAGACCAATATCACTTTTACCTACTATATCTAAAATATTTGAAAAGCATATAGCTAAACAATTGCATATATATTTAGAATCTACAGGTCTATTAAACACAACTCAGTCGGGTTTTCGCAAATACCATTCTTGTCAAACAGCATTGATTAATATAGTTGATTCATGGCTTAAACAAATTGATTATGGAAATCTGGTAGGTACAATTTTCTTGGATTTAAAAAAAAGCATTTGATCTTGTGGACCCTAGGGTTCTTTTATACAAATTAAAACTTTGTCATTTTAATGATAGATCATGCCACCTATTTTCTTCATATCCCCGCAATCGATTTCAGTATATCAAAGCAGAAAACACTACCTCTACTTGTAAAAGCATCATTGCTGGTGTTCCCTAAGGATCTATTTTAGAACCTATTCTATGTCTTATTTACGTTAATGATCATTCGCTAGATCGTACATGTGATTCTGCAATGTATGCTGATGATACAACATTGCACACTGTGGGAACAAATAATCAAAATAAGCTACAAACAAATCTTTCAATTGTAAATGATTGGTGCCAAACTAATAACATGATTATTAATCCACTAAAAACTACTTGTATGGAATAAGGGTCGAAGCGGAAAGCTTAAAACTTAAGAAATCTAAAACTTAAAATTTCAGATACGGTGATCAAAACAGTAAATTGTCAAACACTTTTTGGTCTTTATATTGACAATACTCTATCTTGGAAAAAACACAATAACAGCGTTTGTTAAAAAATGTCCTCTAGAATGTTTCTATTGCAAAAAATAAAACCATATTTAACCGTTGAAATGCGTAAGCTCTCTTATAATGGTTATATCTCACCTATATCCGACTACGCATGCGTTACCTGGAGTTCAGCGGCCAAAACGGAAATTAATAGAATAGTCAAAATACAAAAGCGTTGTGGTACACATATTTTAAATAAAAAGTACAACACTAATTCAAAAACACTACTTAAAGATCTAAAATGGTTGACTTTTGAACAGCGTATTCACATTTTCACGTCAGTTATTGTATTTAAAGCAGTTCACAATCAAACCCCAACATACATACGTGACCTTTTGACACCTTCACAAAATAATCACTATAAATTGCGCTCTTGCGAAAAGGGGGATTTAAAGCTAGTGCGAGTACCCAAAACAAAATATTTTAAACAATCGTTTGAATTTTCTTGCAAAAAAAAATTGGAATTCGTTACCCCAATCTATACGTCAAACAAACAATTTAATTACATTTTAGAAAAAATTAAAAGCTTATCTTTCTTCCACACTTTATGAAATAAACTGAACATGCTTCATGTTGTTTTAGTAAATAACATTAGTTTAATGTTTGAATACTGTTCTTGCATAAATGGTTATTGTAGTTTTATGTCTGTCATTTATGTTTAATTATAATATATATCGTTATAAGTGTACATGCATATATGATTCTTTATGTTTTGTTCTTATTGCTCAAGATGAAATATGATGTATTTGTTGTAAATTGTATTTTTAAGAAGACCTTGTTGAAAATAAGAAATGTATTATATAGACTGCATATTATGTAATTTCATCTGATGTATTTCTTAACAAGTCTATCTTCTTTAAATAAAGATTTTATTATTATTATAATAATAATAATAATAATAATAATAATAATAATAATAATAATAATAATAATAATAATAATTATTATTATTATTATTATTATTATTATAATTATTAGTAGTATGTTAAATTAAGATATTCGGCTATATAAGTAAGGTATGTCAATAATAGATTATTTATGTGTTTTCAACAAAACCATGATAAATATAATTTTTGATTAATTTGAAAAGAATTATTCCACCATATTGACCAATGTATTAACAATGAGCGCGATGATTCTCGATACTGTTAATAATCGAATAAAATTGCCGACAAACAACTTTTACAGGTTTATTCTAAGAACGCGCATATAAATACAACATATGTACGGATACTTCGCGTGTGGCCGGTTGACTTATATGTTTTAATTTCACTTCCATTCTCCTTTTGGTTTCCTGTTTTGTATTTATAGATTTACGATCAGCAATATGTAATAATGTAAAATAAGCCGCGACAACTCCGCGTAACATCCCGTACTGCGTGTGATGCAGCTAAGAACTGCACACAAAAAGACATTCGCTATCTTTGAACTCGTTCATTGAACTGTTTACCTTTCACCAATTCCAACCACAATCAACGCCGTATATCTTTTTAAAAGATATTTCTTGTTATTCATAGTATTGAATTGTTGTGTTTTTTATGGGGCAATTTCAAAATGTTTTCTTTGTAGAGCCATTGAATTGTCATAGTTATTGGTAGCACTATGAGCATCCATTTTTCAAATAATATGCAATTTATCTTAAAAGGAAATATATCACTAAACGAGGTATATTTATTGCGAAAACGTTACTTGAGATTCTCCTTGCAAAACGTATGCTAATGTGCATTAATGAGTAGTGTTTATAGAAAAAATATACCATGTAGAATACTTATGTCGTTGAGTAATACTATGTATATATACTTAACTTCTTGAGGTTGGTTCGCTTATCAAAACGCTATATTGTATATTGATGTATTATTCGTTGCGCTTGTTTTTTGTACACTTGTTTTAAAGGATGTTCGATTACGTACATATGAAATACATACGTCATATACAGGTGTCTATTGTTCTTACTTCTCTCGGAATGCACACAGATATACCTGCTTTACAGCGTGGACGACTGGATATGCCACGTGTTACGGGACTTTCACGTGAAGTAATATTTGCTCCGCTTAAAAGTTTAAAAGGCTATAAATATATCTCCGACGAAATAACGGCCTTGCGTTGGGGAAAATTGAACTCTATCCCCGTGTATAAATAGTTTTTTAGTAGGATCATAATTTATTATTTCATAGTGTGTCATTGACGCGCTAGGACGGCACGAACATTTTATTTAATACACATATATTTTGCCGATCAACGATAAACAAGACAGTAGATCTGAGGACACATTATGTTCAACAATGGTTGGGAGCTGAGATCACCTTTACCGAAGCGAGGACTTTATTTTGTAAGAATCGAGCAGAAATTAAGATACACGTTAAAGCGGCTCAATGTTACTTCAAGAGCTAGACAAAATGACGTTATGTACCACGTGGTATTGTTACACTTTATAACACTTTATAACCGTCTATGAATCTTAATATCCAAGTAAATGAATAAGCAATTTTCTGCGAAACAATATGAACACGTATAATACCGTAAGCGAGAAATACTTAACAATAATATGAAGTCAACTTACAATTCAGTTTAAATTGTAAATATTTTAGTATGAAATAGTGTTTCTTGTGCACATATTTACAAACATTGCCTGCACAAAATGTCACGTTAACATATAAATCGCATTCAAAATATGTGGCTTTGGTTTATATATATATAATATTTTTATTTAGTTTGTTTGAAGAATAGAAGTATAGAAAGAATTTTAATCTTATTATTAGTATAGTAATCTATACAAACGAACATGGTCAACTAAGTTTTAGTCTAATTTCGAGGAAATATGTTTGGCTGATGTAGATATTTTTGTGTAGCAAGTTGAGTATTTGTTGAAACTCCATGTATTGATGAAACAACACACCATTAAGTGATTATGACGTGATGTGAGTGTAACTAGGATTACGACAAGGAACTCTGTGCTTCAGAAGTCAAGGTAGATTTATGAATGACTATTGTGGTTTTTTACACGCATTTCTGGAACATGAAATCCAGCATTTTTCAATATCCCCATGTGTACTAAAATGTTTATGAAATGAAACGTTTGAACCAAAATATACTGCATTAAAACATATGATCCGCGCTCAGAGAAAAGGGAGTTAAATGCATGTGCGTAAAGTGTCGTTCCAGATTAGCCTCTGCAGTCCGCACAGGTTAATCAGTGACGACACTTTCCGCCAACTGGATTTTTGCTAAGAAGAGACTACCTTGAAACGAAAAATATCATAAAAACGAAAGTGACGTCCCTGATTAGTCTTTGCAGTCCAATCTGGGACAAAAATTTACGCATATGAATTAAACCCTCTTTCCGGAGAGCACTGTCCATATGTAATTAAACACCTCACTTGTGGACACTGACGCCCCCGCATCCCATATTGCCTCAAAGCTGCATTTGTTACGCGCGAAAGAACTTAATATTGAAATTGGTGGCCTATAAAAAGGACTTTAACTCCAGTTATATATGCAATTTATTTCCTCACAAAGGATTATAAATGACATTATTAGAAAATCTAAAGCGTCAGAAAAAAAAGATGAACAGACGAAATAACGTATGACAATATGATCGACAGGTGCAAATATATATGATATTCCTCCCACCACATTTGAACGTTATTGTATATATATTACCTATAACGTAAACATACCATATTCGAAACTTAACCCGAGAAACAATTATTCTGTCTAAGCATGATGTTATATTAAAAAATAGTTAACGACCAGTTGTACATAGCAACACATGCATATTGCTATATCATGTTTATAGGCGTTTAAACTGTGCGTTGATAAACGTGGACAGACAACAACAAATCCTCTTTCATGCATATACATGTACACACTTTATATAAATGCATCTTAAATTATGTACTACACATCATTATCACATTTGCAACTACTATCCTACAAATAGAGAAAACAAATCCGTTGGTTTATTTCATTGGTGGTTAAGTGTATCCCCTTTCATTTGCCATCCACTCACTGATTAATAATACGAATACACTATTACGCCCAGATGTTTCAGTATAAATCGCAATGAAATGAAAGCGGTTGCGACACATTGTTTCAACCGCAGCAAAGATTCTGTGTGGTGAATATTCGTCGATTTATTGAGAGTACGTGCTATTTTTTTCACCTTAACATCAATATATCTATACATTTAAGTTTAATTAGCTGCCTGGTATTAATCTACGTAGGTATAGCTCATGTAAAATGTGTATGAAAAAACGTGTACCAATAAATACCTAGATATTTTAATCATGATAGTTAAGTGAAGTGGTAACTTTCCGAAACATTAAATATTGCCTGTGAGGCAAACTTTCATAATGCGTGCAGTAATTTAATGCTCTGATCAGAGAAAATAGGTGGTGTGTTAAGTTACTTTTTAAGGTAATGCGAATTTTGGATTTTTTTTAAATTAGTGTACTACGTTCTTCATTCTTTTATCAGCCGTCCAACAAAACAACTAGGTAAGTGAACCATTACTGTGTATCTGGAAGTAATTGTATAAATGTTGATATTTTAAATGACACAATTGCAAGCTAATCATAATTTAAAGTTTGAAAATATTTAAATAATTTCATGAAAAACATAGTAAATTACAACAGCGTCAACTTTTTGTTGAAGTAGTGACACTTTAGTAAACGAATGTATTGAATCAAAGCGCGCTTGTTTGATTCACATAATAACGATTTGTTACCTGATTGCATTATAAATATATCTTACGCGATGCATCTGGCGAGTTTGAATGCACTGAATTAAATGTAATCTATATATTTCTTTTTGAGATATTTGATTTAAGAAAATTGCCTTAGACGAGATATAGATGTTTTTTGTTCTAAGAATGATCGGTCTTTGAGATTTCAGGCACAATTTATATGCATAACTTTCGGTGAAAATAAAATCCATTGTTTGCACGTTGCATACGTTTCCATTTAACACTTTACACTGTTGAACACATAAGCTGTTTTTGTTAAGCGTATATGTACAAAATGATAAACAATAATCTCTCAGCCTAAATATCGCACGCACTACATTAGTATAGTGTCACCCTGAAGGTGTTTGATGTGTCGCTTGTCAGCACTAATGCAGCATGCATTTTATACACTATAAAATGAAGTTCAGATGAACACGACTGTAATTTTATAGGTTGAACATTGTAAACGTCAGTTAAAATGTTGTGGCGTATTTAATCGTGATAAAGGGTTGGCTTTATCAAACGTTGATTGTACTTAAATATAAATATACTGGTTCAGTTGTGACCCTCATAAATCTTTAAAGACATCGGCTTGTCATATGACAAATTAAAAACGCGTAGTACAAAAGCTTTCATGACTTTCAACCACAAATCCAAAATAAATTATTATTTACAGTGCCATTGTATTATATTAAATAACGCCAATGTCCAACAAGCAATCGTTTATTCAATGTGCAATGAATGTTACGATCGAATTAGGCATCTCTGTCAGAATAGAACCGGCTTAGTAAAGGCAATCGACGATACTTATTTTATTACCTAAATGCGCATTAAATTCTGATTGTTAAATTTAATGAACAGATTAAAATTGTGTTCAGTGTACGAATTTATTTAGTAGAGATTCGTATGTACTTATTCAAACAATTGTGTAAATAAACATGGTAAAAAGTATGCAACCTATATTAGTTTATGTTATAAATAAATCGGGTGTTTACCCTAAATTAAGAACTATGCTTTATTCAATTGACGTTCGACTGTAATAAATTAAGGTCTACAATGAACGTTTTCAGATACGCTGAAAAAAATAATCGCTTTAAAAATATTAAATCAATATTTGAATCCACAATTGCGCATGGTTTGTAATTACGACAGCTGTATTATTGAACTATGCTAGGAACCCGCCTTGTCTGCGTGAAGGCGGACAGAAGCGGACTGGTCGTACGTGGAATGTACCATAAATATCTCTCCCATCGACATTGAAAATCTGCGCCTCTATTCATGACATGTGTTTTTCCGTTTTGTTAATGTATCTTTTTCAAATTGAAGTGTTTATTTTATAAGTATTTCGTTTTGTACTTAATTTCTTACCTTAAGTAGGTGTAAAACAAATAGAATATTACAATATTGTACTATTCTGGTGAGTTGTGTCGCACTTATTGATTGCATGACATCGTATTCAACTCGTCATGTGGGTTCGTTGAAAACATACTTACAACAACTCGGGTGATACAACCCACCGGAACACTACAGTCACGTTATGTTCCCTATTTACCCATAACATATGATACATCCGTAGACATAATTATACAATTAAAAATATATATGTAAAAGAAAAGCATGTCTCAAAATGCATCGCCATCTCATCATTTGGCTGCGCATGAGCCCAATATAATTAATGCATACAAATAAGATGTTATTCATTTCATTTCAGACAGCTGAATCACTGTATATGTGTTTAATCATTACTACTATAAAAAGTTGAACGGTTGTATTAGTTTTTGAAAATAGTACATGCAACGCATTTATAATAGTACATGTATATATATCTACAGCAAACATTGGTATTTTTATCTCTACGGATACTCAAATTATAAATACGAAAATAAGATGCAATTTACTAAACGAGACGCCAAAAAAGTGTTGAAAGTGTCTTATTATGTTGCCATTAGAACATCTTAAACTCACTGTCATCCTGAAAGTCGTTTTACGTTTAGGATTGAGTGATGTTAAAAATTGTTTAAATTATCGTGCATTTGGAGTCAGAAGAATGTCGCTTAGATGGACTGTTGTTTTGTAATAGCAGTTTTTAAAACAATTATGTCCCATGCTGTTATTAATTCATGTTATGTGATATTTGTTGATATGATGGAGTATAATACAGTTTGTATGCATACATTATTTAATGGAACAATTTCTCATTGTTGTCTATATTATTTTTTACTTACCCAAGTACATCATTTAATGGAACAACTTTATGGAGTACATGATTAAATGGAACACTGTCTCATCGTTGTTTAAATTATTTTATACTTTATGTATGGGGATCAATCACTTTTGTTCTTCTCCAGCGTCAGAATTAGTAGTCATTTTCGACTTAAAGGGGCCTTTTCACAGATTTTGGCATTTTTTTAACTTATTCATTAAATGCTTTATATTGATAAATGTAAACATTGGATCGTAAAAGCTCCAGTAAAAAATCAAGAAAAAATTAAAAAAAAATGAAAAGTACATTGCCCGGAGCAGGTTTCGAACCAGTGACCCCTGGAGTCCTGCCAGAGTCCTGAAGTAAAAACGCTTTAGCCTACTGAGCTATTCCGCCGAGTACACGTTTTGACGTATTTTATACCTCATATAAGCAATCTTCGTAGTTTCACAAAATTTAACGACAAAAACAGAACTCTCCAAATTATTCAATCGTTTCGCGTTGCAACGCTTTATAATTTTTAGGTTTTAAAATCGTCAAAAGATGCGTATAATGGCTATATTAGAGCATGGTTAATGTTCAGTATAACTGTTTCCTCACAAATATCATAACTAAAACGAAAACTCACGAATCTGAAACAACTTTTTTCAATTTTGTCAATTTACCAAAGCGTGAAAAGATCCCTTTAAGTGAATTTTAATGTTATCGTTTTCATCTCGAAAATTGGCATATCGATGGTGTTTCTAGTAACGCAAGAGACGTGGAAATAAATGTACGTACAAACCGGTACTTTTTACACATATAGTAATTAGGTTCTGACAGCAATAAACTGTGTTAGAGCTATATATAATTAAATAATAAAACTTCGTACAAAAAAACATTTACGCCATTCTGTAAAGCCTCAAACACATTTTGTGCAACCATGTAACCAATAATTAAGGCTATAAAATAATTACTTGTTTACTTATTTCGTATAAGCCATCTATCCCCCCCCCCCTTGTAAAAAGTGCTAATATAAGACGCTTATTATCGTCTTACCGAAAACATTGCATTCATATTTGTAAAATAATAAACGTTTTAAGTGACTTGTATACATTAACATTCTGTATCACTGCTTTTTTCATTCCGCTGAATCAAACCTTTAAGTATAAGTCTATACATAGTATATAGCCCATGATATTCTACTTGTTATTACATATTCTAATGTTCGATGATAAAGATTGCAAAATGCGTTTCTTTACTAAAATAACAAAACTAATAACTATTCACAAACTGTATAAAGAAGGACAGTTTAGTTCTAATAAACTATTTAAATTACAGAACACGTAACATGAACAGAACATGATTGAAACTGCGATCTCCGCCTTGGAACTGCCAACACAAAGCATTATACCTGTTTGAGGGAAAATATAATGTACACAAAACTTTGTTTACGATAGAATATTATTTAAATTGCGATAAATATGTCAAGCTTGGCAAAGAATAATCAGCTTGTTATATCGCATTTTTTAAAAATAATAATGTTGCATTCTAAAAATACATACAAGGAAACATCTACTGCTAGTATATACCATAAGCTTGTGTGTTGGGGTAGCTTGTCATTGCCCTCAGTTATCTCAAATGATGTTCTGGAAAATTAAAATTCATGTATGTATGCACTTATGTACCACAATAATACTTATCAGAGGATTATCTGTGTGGTTTGTTTTAATAGGAGACATGTCCACCTTGTTGTAATTTATATCTTTCACATAATTATTTGCAGTTAACATTTTCACCAGATACATTGTTTACGATATTGTTGTGGTATTGTTGTGATCATGTCAAATGCGGGACGGATTAAGATAAACTTGTTTAGTGCGTTCTCTTAAAAAAAAACGATCCTGACAGGTATGTGAATGATTAAAGAGATTCATAAACAAGCAGAGAATAATCGTGACATTTCTTTGCTTTTTACATTTCCCCATGTATTTGCTGAAAGAGGTTTGCTTTATTAAACACATCACGAATAACATATCACACTGTATATAAAATCATTTTTAAACCATGTTTTATTTAATAACCTTGTCATTTATATTATTTCTATTCTTCTCAAGTACTCAAGTCTCATATCATTAACGTTCAGAGGTTTGTATCAATACACACATTACACGGTGTGTGTAGTTCAACATTTTAATATTTCATTTTAAGCATGTTTTTTAATCTATTTCGTTTTATAAAAGTAGTTCGATTGATTTATGTTGTTACACATCTAGTAATGCGGAAAACATCAATACAATTACTTATATTCGCTATATCAATTTAACAGAATCATATGATTTAAATGTATGCATGTTAATGTGAAGTTTACCCTAGGTCCTGACAAACATGTTAACGTGTTCTAAAACGAAATATTCATTTTGTACTTACTATCGAGACAATTCGTTTAATTGGAATAAGTTATGAGTTGTTGAGACTGCTGATTAAATTATGTTTTGTTCTCTAGTTTACATTGCAAGAACACAATGTTAAAAAAGAAATGTATACGGAGAGTGTCTTTGTCAAAAGGTCGTGATGTTCAAACAAAACATAAGTTCATAATGCAAATTCAAACTCATCGTATAGCTATATTGACACTATTTCGGTGTTTTCACAACGTTTGATAAAGCCCAACCTGAAGCAAAAAAAATGCTTAATGGTCGGAAAGTTGCATAATTTATAAAAGCTATTTCAAATGTCAGTTTTACGACCAGCGAACTCTTTGTTGAATTCCCGATTTACGATTATACCAAACCATGCCCCTTCAACAATATACAAATGTGAACTCCATATAAACAAGTGATCTTTTTGAAATGTAAAATGTAGCACTGAAATGACTATAATTATGTACAATATTATTTCAAAGCGTTTTAAAATTTCCAAGAGGGTGCGGATTTACAAAAGTTCGCACTCGTTTTTTTACAGTATTTAGACCTCGAATTTGTGGATTGAAATAAATCGGAAAATTGCTAATATGCACTACAGCTTATTAACATTCGCGTAAACGTCCAAACAAAACAGCAGAACATGCAAGAAATGCATTTTTGGTTGTATGTATACACGTCCGTAATTTTGCACTGTATGATTTTTGAATGTTGCTCAGCCGGTCATCAAATCGCATAACGTTAATTTCAATAATCTGATTTGCATGATAAACACGGATACAATAATGCATTATAAAGGAAGTGCAAACAGTTCGTTGGCGTTATTCATCCATGATAGATCTGCAGTGTCAAGATGCACACTCACGTTTAATAAACGTACATGTTTATTTTACATAATAAGGTTTGTATTTATCCATTGGTGTCACTTACAGAATGCACTGAGTCGTGTAAAATTAGCTCCCAGTTATGAAATTGTCAAAATAAATGATAGACAAAAAAGTCACATAATAAACCACTTTTGAAATAATAATTGAAACATTTGAAATGTATAAGGTTTGCTTGACCTTATACGATGAATTTAATACATTAATACATATTTGTGTGTAATAAAAATTCAAATTACCTTTGCATTTCATTATATGTGCGATAAGTGAGCAATTAAGTTGCCAAATGTAT
Organism: Dreissena polymorpha; assembly: GCF_020536995.1. Taxonomy (NCBI): domain Eukaryota; kingdom Metazoa; phylum Mollusca; class Bivalvia; order Myida; family Dreissenidae; genus Dreissena; species Dreissena polymorpha. The sequence continues at coordinate 22,821,273 of NC_068370.1, forward strand.
GTGTTTACATATTGAAAATTCTTATAAATGTCAGTAGCAAGACTGGATCCGTAGTATTTACGGCTCTAGCTTTTAAGCTATATATAGAGAGTAACATTTTGGAGTCATCAATTGATATTATTTAGATTTAAACCTATTCACCTGACAGTGATATTGTTAATTGATTTAAGTCAAGCTGTTCATTCATATTTAAATACAATTTTAGTATAACAAGTCTACTGTTGTATATGTACGTTTAAAAAAAAGTTGTTATGCTTATTTTAATTGTTACTTAACCCTTTTAATTAAAATTCACTGTCTTTTCTATTTCATAAGTTCACATATTTATATCTTACATACTTTTTCACGCTTGTTTGACATTGTCGTGACTTTCATTAGTTATTAATTATATATAGTCATTCATTTATTTTGTAATTGTCAGGGCACCTAAGGGTTCCATGGCATTTTAAGTCAGATTAATTATTTTAGTATTTGATACATCGGCCAAGCGTCTGCTAATAAATTTTGCGGTATATTGTATAATCCCAGATCATGGATATCTTACGGTGGAGTAATGCAGTTGTGTCAAGACCAAATGTGATGTTTGACACAAATCCAAGCCGACTTTTTCCGGATCTGACTTGTTAATATGATGAAAACAATTGTTTCAAGACACAACGCAAATTGGTAACGTGGATAGAATTCATGATATCTCTGTCGTCAGGTCAGACCGTGTGATCATGCGGAATATAATCAATGAATTTCATTTCTTAGATTCTTAATGAGAGATTGATTACCCTTTGCATATAGGTGAGCTTGGTTTTTCTTCCCCGTAAAAGCATCACAAGCATCAGAATTGGAACGCAGTTGTGCTTTGAACGTTGCATATTGGTCTGACAAATGTTCATCTGATACCCCCTCAAATAAAAGAAAGAAGAACATCTCTGTATGAGACATAAATACATATCACGTTTTCACATAGCAGGGGGGACAATTATGTTCAACGGACGTTAAATTTGCATTCTATTTGAGTGGAAAAGGCGTCCGTAAGTACACTTTTATTTGAAGCCCCATAAACACTCAAAATCAACGAATATTTCGTACAATATATCAAAAATTAAAGTTAACACCGAACACATCAGAGTTCCTTATTGCAATAGCCTATATTTCAACGCTAGATGTGGTCTGGTAACGAAGCTTTAACTAGATACCATATGCTCGTTTTTTTGTGACAATATATTCCATGTGCACTTTCCGCGACGGTATTCGAACATTTACGAGCGAATGCTTTGTGCAATTTAGTTATAAGCCTATTAAAATGAGAACACATAACCTTCTCGTTACGTTCAATCATTCGGGGTCGGTAAAATTCTAAAACTTATATCCATTCTAAACTGCACAAAATATAATAACGTACAAACAAGTATTTTCGACATCTTTTATTCGGTTGATGTGATGTCTGTCAAACACAGAACACAGAACGCTTGGACTCATTTGTCAACGCCATATTTAAAGCCTATAGGGTTCTTATATAACTTATAATGTACGTTAAGCGGATTATGGCAGATTTGTAGTCAGCCACGAGTTGTTATGAAACACATGTAACATGTGCTTGGAGTCGGTCGAATGAAGTATATCAGGGAATTTATACAATCCTAAAGATTAAATAGTCTAGAATAGCATACATCGTGCAATCGTGGAAAGGCCAATTATTTTACCTTTTGTGATAATAAATTACATATACTGTTTTAGGAAACATCTTATTTTTTTGTGTCGATGTCGATAAAATATTTCCTCGAATATAACATACACCATAAAAATTAAGTTTATAAGAAATGTATTTAAAGTAAATCGGACTTGTGTTATTATAACGATGTTTTGTAATACTTTGATTGGTGTTGTATAACTGCGGAACTGAATGATATTTAGCCTTCTTTAACCTGTCACATTTGTGCTGTGATATTGTTAACTAGCGTAAACATGAATATTCACCAATTGTTTCCAGTCAATTTGTTACAAATATATTCAATCGATTTTAACGCAACTAAAGTAGGTGAATATATTTGTCATATTAAACGATTAAACGAGCACCATGTTAAGATCACGAATAGGCAAGCCATTGTTCTAAAAAATGAACTGGGATTCAACGAAACAAAGAACGACATTACACTTTACAGATCGGACGACATTACTAATTCACAAAGTAACATATCCTGTTTGTATACTGTTTTGCATCACAAACGTGCACATATAATATTCAGGTTTTGTCTAACGGGTTTGAATAATACAAATGCATATTGACCTTTTGATCGCCTAATAAGAACGCTTTATGGTAGTATGTATGTTAAGACTTTAGTTTAAAGATATAAAAATATAATCACAAAGCCTTCGAGTCATACAATGGAATGTACACACTAATTAGAATCAGTTCTATTCGTTTCAACAGAAGCCGTTGACTGCAAATTTCACTATAATGTACATATTTAATTAACATTATTACAACATTCGATATCTGTGAGGCGTCACTGTGACGAAAAATAACACCGACTTTTATGGTGGATGTTAAAGATAGTATCGATGCCTTAGTCGACAAACGCTGAATCCATTCACGTTATTTTAAATGAAGACCTTTGGTAATGGACATGTGTATCGTTTGTTTGATATTTTAATGTTTTATTTAACAAAATCGGTCATTGTTTTAAAGTATGTTCAAACTGAATCAGATTTTCCATTTCTTAAGCGTTTCTCAGCTGTGCGAAGTGTTTTATTAATTACTTGGTTTGTTCTATTTATCTTATCAACATGCAATCATTTGCTCAAGTTTAAACACATTACCGAGGATCTTCATACAAATTGTGTTACCATTCGCTTCATCAATAAGCTTGTATCAATGGTTGTATTGCTTCTTTGTTAGAAGTTGACAAAAAAAAGCATTTTGTTTTAAGGAATGAATGGTTTGTGTCAGACATGGCTATGATACGGTACGATAAAAAACATATTAAGAACTTGCCTAATTGTGTCAATTTCACATGTTGCCAGTTCTATTAACGTTTACTGGATGTCAGTTCAATTATATTCAAAATACGTTTGCCATATTATGTTGAAGTCATTAGTGTAATTTGATGACATAAGGTACTCTACAAGAAATATATATTTTATCTTTCGTAATATTGCTGATCTGTGTAGATTACATGGAAATCAAAGGGAGGTTCACAATTATATAAACCTTTTGAATGACAGATTATCAAAGAATGAACATCCTAATCCAAATTTAACAATGAAATAACATTTATTACTATTTAATATGCTTGTTATGTTTATAAATAGGGTTTTTATTGGTTAAACATACTCATAAATAAATAAATGTTATGTCAATGCGCATGTAAGATTCCTAAAGTTTGCTTAGATGTGGTAAACTAACACACCGACATCTTCATTTAATACATATTTGCAATTTTAATTAATTAATAATCACATTTTTATGTATTAAGATATTGTTATTATATATTGATATTTATATGCGTGCTGTTATGTTTATATGTTTGCTTAAGCTCGACAACAAATATCGGATAAATAAAACCTTGTACACTACAAAAGTATACATTCAAGCAGCAACACATCATAACAGGCTGTTTAGGTTTTGGGCGTAGAGTTTGCACCATACGACATTAATAGGTTCATTGTCAGTCGGTCATTAAATATGGGTCGCAAGTTGAATGCATTTATCTTGAGGATCGCATGAGCATTACATATAATAAATGCCATTGAATTAAATGCAGGACAACAACATGAAGTAACACGCAAACGACGCACTTTATTTCGGTATACAGTTTATTTATAGTCAGACATCGTTACATGACATGTGTGTGTTTTGAATTATAATTATTTATAACAGCATTTTAACATTGCAGTTTTATTTATGTCATATGCAAATTAATAAGCCAAACCTGTGTTTACTTTGTAAAAATAAGCCGTTCTGCAATTAGTTTATCTTGTTATAATAGTAATTTGCTGTCTGTACAATTGCGCGAATTACAACTAGCAAATGGTTTTTAATGTGGCACCCGTTTTATACTCAGTATACTCAAAATAATCTGATTTTGAGTAAAAGTCTTTATTGGATCTTGACCCATTTACATTTTGGATTTCGTGTTTCAAAGGTCACATGGTTTACTTATGTTACTATGGTTTTAGCTCAGCTTAATATTTAAGTAGCCTATTTTATTTACTGATAAAGTACATTTTTATCATATTAAAATATATAACGCTTATTCATGAACAGTTGTTTTCTGCACACCGATGATATTGGGGATATTTGTTGGATTCGATGGATTATCGATCTTTTTTCACGAGTGATCATATAAAATATATTTTTTTTTATGATCACGAGTGAAATAAAATCGATATTCCATCGAATCCAACAAATTTAATTATATGCTTTTTTACCGTTTATTTACATTGTTAAATAGTTTAACTGGATAATTTCGCTGGATTTATGACGTCATTTCGTCGAAAATATTGACGTCATTTCACAATAAAACAGTGAAAAATATCGATATTTTCACTGTTTAAAACAGTGAAATATCACTATTATTTCACTGATATTTCTCTATAAACCTACGGAAAGCATAAAATAAAAATAGATTATTTCTTTAAATATTTGATATTCCTTTAAAATGACAATACATATTTTCCAATAAAAAGTTAATTCAGACCATTCAGTCTGTTGTGGTTAAGTTGTTGTGCAAAGCAGTTAATTTTAACCAAACCGCATTACGCGTGCAGACATTTGAAAGAGAACTATTGGATAGTTATTAACAGGTGATCATGCACCAACTTATCCAGGTATTTTACGATGCAATTATGGTACTGCTTGATGTGATTTATCTTCCAACGAGGACAATTGTACGTGTGTTAGTGAAGTTTAGTCACAATACCAATTGGTATTTAAACATTGTAATTAATATTCCTTGCTGTACAAGTGTTATAGTTGTAGCCAAGTGATTTGTTTTGAGGTTGTGTTGATGTTTAATTGCCCAGTCGAGTATGACACTTGGTTACTTTTTGCTATTTAATTGCCTTTATACATTTTAACCCAATGACTATCTATTAACGTGTATATCTATAAGAGAAATACTTCTTTATGTGTACTTCTATTAAAGAGTCCCATATTTTAAAACGGCCGGCTCATATAGAAAGTTTATCTTTTTTAGACCCAAATTGAAAACTATATGTGTCGAACGGCATGAACTAACGATAAGTTAAAATATATAAGTTTCTATACCCTCTCGAAATTCGCACGTTTAAAATACTAATGCATATTGAATAACACCTCTTTTTCTAATATTTCCTGTAGATGTAGAAAACAACAAATGCATTGTGGTAGAGTATTCGTTGTTTATGTAATGATGCATTATACCTTATACCACCATAGTGTAGTTTCTTTATATTTCTTATGGTTTGAAATTTGATGTTTATTGTTTTTCTTAATATTTGTATATAATGTATGTTTGTTTGAACAGGTGAATGTTTAGTACTAACGTCATAACTTGTATCGTTTCGCATGCTCTTTAACAAACACGATTTAATTGGTGAATTTCAACAAAGACAGTTCTATGTTGATATGTAATTTTTTTTTTCACAAGCATTCTCTGACAGAGACCGATACGCTCCGATTCGGCATGATTTTGATACATACAATATGATATAGTAATACATCAAAATACGGCAATGTAAAGTTGTTGATTTGTAAACGCAATTTCTAAGCATTAATTAGAAAATTTCACTGTTATAAAACGTCTTAAAACTAGTTAAAAGCATACAGTAAACAATTGTTTACTTCCTGGATATTACCATCAACATGTTTCTAAATAACAATAAAAAATAAAAGAAATTGCACAAACGCTTATAAAAAATGTCCTCAATTAAATGAAAACAAAATGGTGAGGTATTACTCCAGAAAGCAAAGATCATCGACATTGATATTCCTGTATATTTACGTAAGGCTAGACGACTTACATTCTAGCGTTTTGGCCGACACTTAAGTTCTCATCTCAACTGCTAATTGCTATTGTTTAAAATACTTGTATATGCTACGTTAATTAGTTTTGTAGTTAAAGAAATGTGATCTGCACATATGTAGCTATATCCCATGACATGAATAGCACAAACAAACAACAAATTCCTTGTAAGTAAACACAGACTGTAACAAAAGGTATGACATAAAAAAAGAAGAAAAAGGCAAGAATTATAAAGAGATGTCATGTTCCTTAAAGCTGTTCATTCTTATACATAAATCACATTTTGCATATCAGATGAAATATTAGTTTTTATTGTGAACACTTTGCCATTAAAATAAAAAGACCCTAGATTAGCCCTTTGTGGCTATATTATTGAAGGGAATTCTTTTGATTTTAATGACAAAGTGTTCACAATAAAAACTAATATGGCATGTGATATTACCGTTCCGAATCAATATCAATACTTGTAGATTGTGATATTGTCGTGGCTAATAAGCTTATTCATCCGCTTTTTCTAGTTTCCAATCCTCTTTATGTTTAATACCACATCCGGAATATCATGAATGACTGTTTCCTGTAACAAGCTGCTAAGAGTTGGCTATTATCTGACTTAAAACGTACGAAACGTACAGGTTGTAGTAATATTCATATGTGCATTAGGAAACACGTTTTGCGCTGAGCTTTGATGTCGTTTTTTAATTTATTGTTAAAGTCCTTACTGTGGCATGATGATAAAACCGCCCTCATCGAAAACACAATAGCTTTTTATCTCAATATGTGTTTCCTTTCTTTGGATAATTATTATCTATTTATTCGTTGACATTTAACATACAGAAACCTCAACCTACAGATTCTAACCGTTGAGAAAATAAGACACGTCACGTAATGTCCCCAGCTATCCCAGTATTGTTCAGACACAGTAAATAAATACATATTAATATAATACTACAACACGCGGATTATGTAACACGCATACTTATCGGTTTCAAACATGCAACATAGAAACAGCTTGTCATTTTGTAAAATAAAGTGCCCACATTCAAAGTAAGTGTTACCAAATAAAAACAAAAACATGCGATAAACACATTTCAAAAATAAGAAACGCAATTAAATTTCTCTTCAAGTGCGTATGGATCATTAACAAAATTAATACAGGTATACACTTGCAAGTCATGTTGCTTTTTTTAGTATCATAAACTGAGTATACACATTCTTTAATAGAAACATTTTTAGCTGATGTAACGGTAGTATATCACAATAATAAATCATATTAATTAACACTTATTGTCGATCAATAATTATGTTTAACGCATTCCTACATATTTTTTAATATACAAAATTCGTTTACAGAGGTCATTGCATACCAATGTATGCATATAATTGTTATTTTAATCATGTTTGTTAAATTAAATAAACGATATATTCTGTTTCATTAAACATAATCCACTAGATCAAACTAACGCAATACATTTATCATTTTAATTTTCCATGAGCGACTGAATGTGCCAGCTTTAGACACATTTTATGAATTTTGATTATGTTCTTCAAATAATATAATACAAATATGAACACACAAATGAGGTGAAATGTTTTATTTAAAAAATGCGGGGCAATCAGACGTGTGACAATTTAGAAAACGACTTTCGAATTCAATAGTTATTGAATTAGGTAAAAAAGGAATCAGACGTTCGTTGGCACCACCGCATCGTAAACGCGCAAATATTTCTAAAGCCATCTAACAACTGGTCAATGTAGTGTGCTCTTAACATATCACGCAAAACTTGCAACGTTTAGGAACCTGTTTTAGGGTCCATTTGACATGTGATTGTTAATATAATATATAATGACATATTGACACCTTGTGAAATTGTATTTCAGTTTGGGGGGGGGGGTATTACGTTAACCACAAAAGCCACCACTGTAAGAATTTATAACCACGAAGATAAATTTTTTAATGTTGTCAGTTAGGTAACGTTGATTTCATGATAAAGGATTTAAGGCTTTCGATTAAAAGTAAATCTTATGTAAACAGTAAAGAGACAGAAACATGAACTTCATGATAAAGAAATTACAGCTTCCGAATAAAAGTAAATCATATGTAAACAGTTAAGAGGCAGGAAACTCTGAGGAAGAGCGGCCAAATAAAATCAATTCACTGGAACTGTATATAGCGTAAATATATTAATCCAAGTTTGTATCTCAATGCACGTTTTTAATAACTATTGTAGAAAAAATTTAATTTGTTGTAATTGTGTTTTTCAAAATTCATAGTGTTGCTTTTTATGGATGATGCTAAATAATTTAATGAGCAAACAATAAATAAAGAACATACATGTTCTATAATTGTAATCCATATGTAAAGAATATAATACAATTACTGACTAGAAAGCAACTACATAATGGTCATCGCCATTGAAATGGTGTTGTCCTTATAGTGATATTGCAAATGGTAATGTTCTTGTTTGGTACTCAAAAAAATGTTAGTTTCATTACTCTAATTATATAGTATCAGATGTCATATTTTACGCTTGAAGCATTCTGTTCATTAAAAACGATGAAATGTTAATCAATCATTGTTACAGTTGATGTCCTTATGGATGTCATCATTTGATATTTCAGGGATTTATTTTTAAAACGTTTTCTTAACAGCTAGAAACCTTTACCAATACAGCCTATCGACGTAAGTGACCAATACTAATGAGTGTTTTAGCTTAAAACTTGACACATGTATATTGGCTATGATATCGATTGTTCTATATGCGATACTTATATTGTTATAGTGTTCCATTACATTGATTCCTTGAGTATATTTAGTTTTAAAAATTTCTCTGGACTCTATAGTTTGTACACATCAATTAATAGTATATGATTATGTTAATCTAAACGTCCGTAAACGTTTGCAAATTAACAATCAATACTACCACGCATGCTCTGTTTATTGTTTTTCATTTGTTCATCCAGTTAATCAATATGCAGCAACCGTGTCGGAAATTGATTAATTGTAACGTAGGCATATGTGGCTTCGTGCAATAATCCAGACACTTATGTCGTATACAAACTTTTATTCAAGCAATGTCTTTGGACATAAGTCGGCCCACGGGATATTTTCCAATCTTAACTAACAGATGAACAGTCTAGCTTTGTTATTTCTACACATGCCAGTGCATTTGTATGCAACAGAAAACTGTCTGAATCATACTCGACATAGTCAGTTGGCATGACGCATACGGTAACTAAAAAAATACATTAATAGCAATTGCAATTCATGTTGGTAATTTGTTTTTGTGAACTTTACAAAAAATTGTTATCGTTCCTGTTTAACCGTGCGAATATTAATCAAGGTTAGACCTACTTGCATTTTCATCACGTTAACATCGGTAACAACTTCACCTTATAACTTAGAAACATTCCCTTAAATATGACGAATTTAACATGTATCATGTTTTTTATTAGTTCATGTAGATGTAGGATAAAATGAACGCATTGTGGTGGAGTATTCGTTAATTACGAAATGATGCCTCATTCTCAAGAAACAACATAGTTTAGTTTCTATATATTCCTTATCGGTATAAGTTTAAAATTGATGTGAATAGTGTTTTATTTATTATTTGTATACAATGTATGCTCGTTTGAGCAGGTGAACGCTCACGAAAATGTCCTCAATTTAATGAAACAAAATGGCAAGGTATTGCTCCAAAAAGCAAAGATCATCGACACCGGTATTCTTGTATATGTACGTTAGGGTAGACGACTTACATTATAGCGTGTTGGCTGTCAATTAAGTTCTTATCTCAAACTTAACAATATTGGCCGTTTATCTTGTTATATAATAATATTGTTGTATGATTTTCAGATGTACAATTAAAATGCTAATTGCTATAATTTAAAATACTTGAATATGCTACGTATATTTGTTTTGTAGTAAAAGTAATGTGATATGTATTAATGTAGCTATATCCCAAGACATTAATAGCACAAACAAACAACACATTCCATGTAAGTAAACACAAACTGTAAATAGTCCTTGATAAAGTAAACACATATTTACACAAGTATGTGTTAAACATGAGAAAATGCAAGAATTATAATGAGATTTCATGTTCCTTAAACATTTTATTTAAGTAATGCATTACGTTTTGTTCAGTTGGAAATAATACTCATTAAACAAAAACACGCACACAATGCAATCGTAATATTCAAAATTACTTTAAAAATATACACTTTTGTTCGTCAAAATAATCGCACTTGTTTAAGACATTCTTGTAACATACGTAAGGTAACAAGGTAAATGGTAAATACTTATTTATTGGCAAAATATTAAATGCACATTTCTTTTCCTTTCTGTTTTTAATTATCATGATTTCCCTATGAGTATTAATGTCTAGACAATTCATCAAATTTGTCAGTTAAAGATCATAAACTTCAAATAATGGAAATTTCAAATAAGCTTTATCGACAATGTGCACTAATTTTTTTAACAGTTACTGATTTTCAAATGACGGTTTTCGTGAAAGTTTGAGTTATTTAAGCCAATTTAAATTGAATTTATAATCAGGTTAAAAAGTTTCACTTTGTGTTCGAAATACGTCAATATGATTTGTGAAACATGTTTTCTCCAAACGATAGTCAGCTGACTCTGTACTTGTTTACACTAAGTAGCTTTTCAAAGAACAACTACATGCTTTAAAGGCAAATATCAATAATGTGTTCAATTTTGCATACAAAAAAACAACACTCAAACACTTACAATCATGATTTTGTTTGGTTGTATGGCCAAATGAATCATGCTCTTTGGACTATACTTTTGTTGCTTCTTCTTATTTGAGTAGAACATTATATTTTCTTATATGACGACATTTAAGAAGACACATTCTTCTGTCATGTATTGATTATTTTTGTATATTGAAACTTAACCGCCCTTGGCAATTTATGTCATCATTGACTTTTTTTGCCAGACATTATGTAGCGGTAAGACGATTATGTCAAACCTTCAGCAATGCGTTACTCAACCAAATGTGGTTAAAGAAAATCGGTGGAAACTTGATCATTTCCATGATTTCTGATCATAGTTATATGGATTATTTTTTGTTATATAATATTTTATTTCTGCTTTATTACAACCATTCATGTTTATGAACTAGAATAGTTCTAACGCTATTAAGTCGACGCGTTTAACTGCCATATGTCGGGTTTCCATTAACAGTTGTCAGCAATATACAAAGTAGCACGCCCTTTCTTGTGCTGTTCATTTCAAATGTTAATCATTGAATTATAAATATCGTATTCAAACACTTAAGTGTCACTTCCTTACGTTGTTATTTAAGGTACACGAAATCAGACATTATATGCTATGCATTTCTTCAGTTATCACACAGTATACTTTTTTTTCATTAGTTCATATTCCTAGATGCTACGACAAGGATTGTAGTATATACCTATTGACTTGATTGTAATGAAATGCATGTATGCACTTACAATTTGCCGAGTATATACTTTCTATCGTAATATTAAATTATTGGAACCGATGAGTAATTATTTTGCTAAAAAAGATCTACATATCTGCTCTGTAGCTTGTAATGTGCGTGGTGTATCTTTTGTGCTTATATTCGTGTAAATAAGGGCAGAATCAATTCACCAAAATGCTATTCAATCGAGTACTTTTCATTACTTGTATTTATATGACTTGCTAATCTACTACCAGTTACTTATCAAAGGTATAATTTAAAAGAAATGACATATGCAGCGTTCGAAATAACAATATATTTTTTTTTAACGGCCATCTGCACTTGTGCTTTCAGATTGTTTGTTTGCTGAACGTTGCAATGATTGCACGCAATCGTATAAATGCAATCGAGAAAAGCTTAATGTTATTTCAAAAACTTACTGGATCGTTATCAATCGTTAGGACACAAACATATCATGTCGGTCACACGGCTTATAACGCATAAAAGCCAAAATAAAGCATATGTCCACAACAATTATATTTTGCAATAGCAAAATATTTTGCATTTCATCTGTATAGTTCGCTTCATCTAAACGTCGACGTTAATTGATATATTCCACGTATATTAGTTAACGCTAGATCCAACTCACATATGGAAACATTTGGTCACGAATACACACTTGTTTTGTGGAATGTTGCGTTAAATAAAACTTTGGATATCATGGAATACAAAGTGTACATAAGTAGTTACATATTTGAACCACTCTTTTAAAATTCATATCGTTCGGAAAAGAAGAAATGTACCTTAATGCATTTGAATAGAATCAGAATCCGGATTGCTTTATTTGGATTTCGTTTGCATTCACTTGTTAAAAATATAAAACAACACGATTAACAGCAAATTAAGACTTGTCTTCATGAATTGGACATTAATAGCGTGCGAAAGGTGGACAGGATTTATCATAACCCGATCAGATGTGCTGTTATGGGGGGAATATTAAGGTGAATTCCTGTACTTGTTCTTGTACTGTTGTAACCCAGAAAATCTTGTTTAGTGATTTTCTTTCAAAGTGGTACATGTTGTTAAAGGTTAGTTTTCACTTAAGAGAATTCCCATAACGTCCCATAATAACCTTTCCTGCCTTTTTATTGTAGATTGTAAAGCTATCTACCTATTTAAAGATGTTTTCTCCTATTTTGAACTTGTTAATGGAAATGGTGCCTCGTTTACATATAATATAATTCCATTCACACAAATGCACTCGCTCTCATTAAACAGGTTTCGAAACAGGAATTTCGTAAAAAGCAAAGTACCCTTATAAACACATCCCAAACGTTCATCAACCGACGTTGGGCACAATTCAATGACAAATTTATTACAGAAACACATAGGAAATAAACATTACAGCAAATGCTAAATTGCTTTTTAAAATAAGAACAAAAGGAAGTCTTTAAATAGATGGAGGGATTTAAAATGATTTAGTTAAATGTTATATGTAGACACGCTTAGCTGTAGACATGTCCTTTTGGTGTTTGTACATTAATTACGTTAACGTTGGCATGCTAGCTTTCTCAAGAATTCACGCTGTTAAAGAAAACATGCGTTTAATACCAATGTTACCATGCAATATACAAAAAGACTGTTAAGCAGGCTATTTGTAAGTCAATCTCTTATGGTTGCAAAGGGCTTATTGGTAGGTTCTAACTTGCATTATTTCAAACGATAATGACGACGGATAATTTGAGTCCGCGTGCGATCTCCGTATTCTGTGCCAGTAGTTTCGGACCGTTAAATAAATGATTGTGATATTTGGACTTAATCTTTGGATGGTCTTTTCTCTTCAGATATTGTTTATTTAATAAGCCAAACAATAGTAAGTATCTAGGTAGTTATGTAAATTCATGTCATATGTTACAGTAACGTGCAACACCGTATGAAGTTACAGAACACGTGTACATAAATACCAACTATGACATTATTTAATAGACATATCACATTTGCGATGGACGATGAACCGTATAATAATGTCCATCGTTATAAGTGTGTGTGTGGTAAGCTTGCTGTCAAGGGCAGTTTGACAAGATACAAGGATCGAGTTACTGATAATAGACATAAAACGAGCGTTTTCAATATGCAGACGTCAATGGGAACGTGGTTTAACAAATACATGTTTTGCATGGACGTCATGTTTCATTCAGATCATAGATAAATAGAAATGACATGAAAGGATTGTTACATCGAGTGTATATATACATAGCGACATAAAATAGTAACTATTAAACAGTTTTGTGCATTGTACTTTGAGCATTATCTAGTAAAATGCATTTAATCTGAAGCTTTTTGCCCAAAAGACAATCATATCATAAACTGTTTTGCTTGCTTAAAACATTGAAGAAGCTTGCAATTATTCAAACGGACATACGGATAAGTTACTAAGAATAAGTGCCAATAATGAACAATATCTTTAAAGGGTTTACAACTGCATATATCAAATAATTGATTTAAGGGTTTTTGAAAACTTACAGTAACATAATAACCTTAATATGTGCATTCAGTAGAAGGTGTGAGTTCCTGTCCACTTACCGCGTTTTACCTCAGGTTCATCGGAGTCGAGTTCTTGACTTGCATATTAGTGCTTACTTAAACAACGAGATAGGTTCGTTGCATTAACGGTTGTAACAACAGCCATTTCGAATCAATATCAATACTTGTTTATTGTGAAATTGGCGTGGTTAATAAGCTTATGCATCCGCTCTCTCTCAGTTTTCTAGTCTCCAATCATCATTATGTTTAATACCACATACGGAATATCATGAATGGCCGTTTCCTTTAACAAGCTTCTTGGGTGGGCCATTATCTGACTTATGGCCGAGCAAACGTACAAAACGTATACGTTGTAGTAATATTCATATATGCATTCGGATACACGTTTTGTGATGAGCTTTGATGACTTTGAATTATTTATTGTTTAAGTCATTACTTGTTATGATGATAAAATCGCCCTCATCAAAAACACACTAGCTCTTTTTCTCAATATGTGTTTCCTAGTCAAGTAATGGCCCCAGCCATACCAATAATGTTCAGACACAGTTTATAAATGCATATATTCATATAATACTACAACACGCGCATTATGCAACACGCATTCTTATCGGTTTCAAACATGCAACCTAGTAACAGCTTGTCATTTTTTTAAATAAACTGCACACATTCAAAGTAATTGTTACCAATTTAAAACAAATTTAATACATACTATAAACTTATTTCAGAAATGAGAAACGCAATTAAATTTTGCTCAAGTGCGTATAGGTGTTAACGAATACAAGTATAAACTTGCAAGTGATGTTGCTTTCTGTAGTATCATAAACTGAGCTGACACATTGTCAGGTTATGTAACGATAATATAACACAATAAAATATTATATTAATTAACACTTATTATCGATCAATAATTCTCTTTCACGCATTCCTACATATTTTGGAATATAAAAGTTTCGTTTACAGAGACGGTCATTGCATACCAATGTATGTATATAAGTGTTATCTTAACAATGTTTGTTAAATTAATAAAGACGAACGATGCATTATGGTAACTTTTAAATATCTTGTAAGATGAGTGGTGTTTTAAAATGTGAACCTTAAAATATTTAACCAAATCTATTAAATCAAAGAAATTGTGAACCTTAACAAATTAAACCAAAGTCTTTTAAACAAAGAAATTGTGAACCTTAAATTATTAAACCAAAGTCTATTAAACAAACATATAATAACTGAAAAAAACCTAAACTGATTATCACACTGTTAATAATCGAAACATAGGCATGATAAAAAACGTATCATTAGAATAGATAAATTATTTGCAAAGTCATTCGGAGTAATTTTACAAACTTCGTTTTCATACTAGTTACTGACTGCATAAGTATAATCATACAAATAACCAGTATATCACTATCTGGTTAGAAACACAATAGCTTGTCATAAGTTTAGCCGTCGTAATAGCATTCGGATCTACTACATAATGTGTGATGTAATGGACGTAACAAGAAATCACTAAGATATTTATGATATACGGCAACATCAAGTGGCGGGAAATCGCCTCCCTGGGATATAGTTGCTAGCTTACAATCAGGCGCACAAGGTTAATTTAATTTGAGAAAAACAACGTGTGCCTTTGTATTAACTCTGCTTGGATATTCGGTTTTCGTAAAATATAGAGTCGGTGTTAAATGCAAAAATATTATAAATAAATAGCATTACCTTAGACATGTTATGTTTGCTTGTATTGTTTCGTAATGTTTATTTCAAACCCGTTTATTTCGTTTTGTTAAATATTTTAATTTACGTGTCTCGAACTCGTTGTTTGTATATTTTATTCCTAGCAAACATGATAATTCACTTTTTGCATTTTAAACAATACAGTAATTGCTAAGCCGTCGGTTAGCTGCATTCTATGTAGAGGTATCATATCATATAGGTCAAATTGTATAATCTGAATTGGTATGCTGGTAAATTAAATAGACGCCGTCTGCTTTTGAGGTAAAGTTCACTTCACAGGTCTAAGTCGTTGAACTTGTAATAGAAAATTCC
Source organism: Dreissena polymorpha (assembly GCF_020536995.1). Classification (NCBI taxonomy): domain Eukaryota; kingdom Metazoa; phylum Mollusca; class Bivalvia; order Myida; family Dreissenidae; genus Dreissena; species Dreissena polymorpha. Next base: position 22,837,303 of record NC_068370.1, read on the forward strand.
AAATATCTTGACAAAGCTTTGACCTGCCATCATGTACATGCACATGTATAGAGGCAAATTATTTGGCAAAAACAGACCTTTTAGTTTCGATGGCTGCAGGGTAACTATCAAAGCTACAGAATTCGTTACACAATGTTTAGATAAGGATTTTACCTATAATCATCTAAATTGGTCGTTTGGTGATGACTACCAATTTTGAGGTGGAAAAGACTTAGAAAAGACGATTAAGGTCTCACAAAAGCGAGTAACATGAAAATTGTGCACGCAATATCTATAGAGCTCGTAGGTTCGTTTACATAAGTAATGTTGGTCAATTTTAAATAACTTCTTATGATATTCAAATGAAAAAAAAATCCAACAGATGTCGTGGACGTTCGGACGAAAAACCGGTTGACATACATGTTTCACAAAAACATGTTTGTGTTAATTGGCAGTATACATTAACATCTTGTCTTATGTCAAATAATATGCATTAATAAACTGTAGTAAAAATAACTCATTTATTTCGTGTGTCAGACATTTGTATTATATGTTGATCACACTTATTATAATATTCGGTTTCCGAATATTATACACTAGAAAACACCAAACGCAATACTTTTTTATTCTAATTTTCCACGAGCGACTAAATACATCAGCTTCAAATAATACCAAATGCTATTTTTAGAGTTCGTTTTATCTAAAGTTGTATTGAATTCAGTTATGTCAAGACACTTCTGGGTCACGTCTGAGGGTAGTGTCCTCTCTCTACATGTATATAGTTCAGAATCTGGATATTAATGATTTTGATTATGTTCTTCAACAATATGACAACGAACACATGTGGTGAAATGTATGATTTAAAAAATTGCGAGGCCAATAGACGTGTGACAATTTAGATTTTTTTTTCGTTATTAATAGTTATCCAATTAGGCAAAAACAAATTGATCAGACGTTTGTCGAAATATCCACACCGTACATTCGCAAATGTTGCTTAATTTATCTAACAACTAATCAATTTATTGTGGCCTTAATATATTATACCACAATTGGAACGTTTTGGAAAATATTCAAAATGCTTTAGGGCACATGCGACCTGTGATTGTTAATATAATTGATAACGACATATTGTCTTGCATGTGAAATTTCATTTCAGTGTGGGGGGTCTTACGCTAACAACAAAAGCCACAAATGAATTAATTTTAAACGACAAAGATAGATGTTAATGCTGTCAGTTAGATAACATGGATATCATGATAAAGGAATAACAGCTGCCGAATAAAAGTAAATCTTATGTAAACAGTTCAGAGGGAAAAGTCATAATGAAGTTAATGCATTTAGAGCTTTCTCATTCAATCAATTCACTGAACTGTATGTAGCATAAACTGCATCAACCCACGTTTGTATGTCCACGCAAGTTTTAAATAATCTATTATAGAGAAAATTTAACTTACAAGAATGTGTTATTGCTGTGTTTTTCCTATAAAAATTGTCATTTATAAATGTTCATATAAATACTGTACAAGCACTTATCAATAATATCTTAAGCAGAAAAACGATACTTATGTGCTGTAATTGAGAGTTGCAAACTGCATTGTTTTTTTTTCTTTTTATGGTTGATACAAAAATAATAAGTAAGCAAATTCTAAATAAAGTACATACATGTTATATTATTCTACTCTAAAAATATTATACAATTACTGAGTAGAAAGCAACTGCATATAATCATCGTAATTTAAATGGTGTTGATCGTATTGTGATATTGCAAATTGTATTGTTCTTGTTTGGTTCTCTAAATAATTTTTCTTTCATAACTCTATTAGATAGTATCCGATATCATGCTATACTGTTGAGGAATACTGTTCTTAACAAAATGATGAAATGTAAGTCAATGATTGTTAAAGTTGATGTCCTTTTTTTAACTGACATATTTTAAATGTAAGTGCTGCTTTTCCACAAACGTTTTCTTAACATCTAGAAACCTGTGCGATTACAGCCTACTTTAACCCATTTAGGCTTGCGTTTAGACAAAAGGCCTTGGCAAACAGCGTAGACTCAGATGAAACGCCGCATGATGCGTTGTCTCATGAAGTTCTGTGCCTTTGTTTACAGGAATTTCTGTAAAGAAATATTCTAAATATAGAAATAAATATACTAGACATCCCTAATTTTGAAAATAAATTGATCCAATTTAGAAGGATGGGAGAGTCCACTAGGCATAAATGGGTTAAGTTCAGTAAAATGTCAATTACAGATCACGTTATCGAAGCTATTGACACATACTAATGAGTGTATCTGCATTATAGTTTTATTGATACATACTAATAAGTGTATCTGCATAATACTTGATACTTGCATATTGGCTATGGTATCATTTGTTCTCTATGCCATACTTGTTATATTGTTTCATTGCATGGACTCCTTTATATTTATTTTAACAAATCTATATGGACTCTATAGTTTGTATACATACATTAATATTATGTGATTATATTAATCGTAACGACCTTACACGTTTGCAAATAAAAAATGTAATTTGTTCATACATTTAATCAAGATACAGCGATTGTATCGGGAATTCATGACATTGTAACCAAGGCATATGTGGCTACGTGCAATAATCCAGGCCATATGTAGTATAAAAAACTTACTTGAAATTATGCATTGAAGCCTTGTGCATTAAGTGAGAAATTTAAAAGTCAATACTTATATTTTCACTATTGTGCGTTAATTTCTATTAGTATTTGTGTTCTGCAGATTTATTCTAACTCATGCCGAACGGATGATGTACACTAATGCAATACATATGCTTCACAAACTAGATACTTATGATTTAATATACATTTAATTCATGAACTGTTGTCGCTAGATAGATTACCGTAGTATTCGTGTTTGAAGAGAAAATGTTTAACATTCATTTCGAGAGTATGTATATGATATATTATTACACTGATCGTCGATCGTTAATATTACCGATGAGTAATTAGGGCATTGTAGCAATATTCACGGAAGACATGTACACAGCAATTATACATATTAATTAATGTTAATTTGTTATACAAATATCAACTTTAGTGATATAAAAATAATCATGGTATACTGATCATACGGACGGGACCCGTTTACGTTAGGCACCCTCATTATAAGGATTGAACTCCTAACATTTCGCTAAATTCTTTCAGACACACGATTTTGTTTGTTTTAATTCCAGACAGTTGTGAAATAAATCGTATTTGATTGAACAACAACAGCTGTCAGTATCAGGTGATCACGAACAACATAAGTGGAAGTTGCATGGGCATGACATACTTAAAGACAGATGTCCATAATTGAAAAAGTGTATGATGGTTTTCATATGCTAAGTTGTCGAATAGGCATAGCTTAGAGATTTAAACTAAAGATTTAGATATTAAATATAAGCTTAATTTATATTTAGTTGTGTGTCGTTACATGAAAAGTTATTTGTGGGGTCAAGACCCAGCATTGAACAAATCCCAAACGCGACCATGTTATGAATGATTCGTTTTAATCTTCCTGCAGAAATGTAGCTGGGTTTTTTTCATATTCGGCAGAAAACCAGTCATGAAATCGGTATTTAGAAAATTTATCGTTATTGCCAAGATAGGGAAACATTACATACTAAGCGCCCTGCAAAAAGTTACTATTGTTTGTTGAAAAACATTTAAAAAAGAATATTTCTTTGCACAGGAGTTGTGAATTTAAAGCTAATAAATTATATATTATTCGCGACGTTTGCGATATCCACTTGGAAAGAGACTTAACATACACGCTTCTCTGACACATAAAAAGTATTAGTCGCCAACAGCTATATATACACATTAGCCGTTCGTGCATTGTAAATATTTGGCTGGACACGTAGAAATAACATTCAAATTTTGTCAGGAGCGTTCTTTTGAAATATAAGCACCTTTCGCTGTGTAAATTACATACATATATCGCTTAACGTTAGAATTAAGTCACATTAAACGAAAGCCCTATACTAACGTTAACACTGAATTCACAGAAAAAATACATATGCATATTTAATAATTCAAAGCTTCTCTTTTAAACTGTGGGTTGTTCGTGTCACTTTTTGGACATATCTTTAGGTTTAATTATTTATGATTTGTCATTTATATATATTCATATTTTTATCATTTATAACCATGTTTATGTATATGAACCAGGTGTTACAAATACAAATCGATGATAAGACGTCTAGAAAGAGGTACATTATAGGCATAAAGTGATACAGAACAAAGATATTCTTTACGATTTTCTTCAAATAACTTTACTATATGATGTCATTATTACAGCAAAATTGCTTAAAACTTGAAAACATTTGCCAAGCAGACCTTCAGTTCCAACTTTGTGTTTGGTGTTTTAATTTTATTGCTACCGTTTATTCATAGACATTATTAAAACGTTGAAACGTCGGTATTCTGCAAGTGTATTTTTAATGTTTGCAATAACGGCAAAGGTTGCAAATGCGAATTCTCTTCAGATGCACCCAATATGATAATTACAAAATGTACGTACATATTAAATTGATTATGCATAAAGAAGTGCCAATTGTTTTCATTTTGTGTTCAGATTAAAGCATTGTGCAACACAAGAAAAGTCTGCTTTGATTTATTTCTTACATAGGTTAATAATACATTTAGGTGTTTTGAAGTTTTGGTAAAAGAGCCACATCAAAAGGGTTAAAGCGAGACTATACGATTTTTATATGTGTTCAATTGTAATATATTGATAAAAAATATGTTACAATAATACCAAATAGGCAAGGAAAAGTATAAATTGAAGACGAGTTTCATAAAATTCAGCAAAAACAAATTAACGCCCAGAGCCGATTGTGACGAAGATATTTCGTACACATTTTCCTACAATAACAGCAGCATTCGTCTTTTTAGTAGGATCGGAGTAAGTGTTCGTGTGTCGTATGAATAGATATCGTTGCAGGAAATTAAATGATCCGTAAAACTAAATTTAGATACACATCGTACATGCATTATATACATGCTGTCGAATTCGATTGTACATACATTTTCGATTTCAGAATTAAATATCTGGCTTATTTCGCATTTCCGACACATTTTCTTCTTACCTTTATTTAATTAATATTGAAATATATGTATAATAAGTGTTTTACACATTTTATATAAATTCATAAATTTTTGACAAAATCGTATAGTCTCGCTTTAAGAAGAAACAATATTAAAGGGATCTTTTCACGCTTTGGTAAATTAACAAAATTGAAAAAAGTTGTTTCAGATTCGCAAATTTTCGTTTTAGTTATGATATTTGTGAGGAAACAGTAATACTGAACATTTACCATGGTCTAATATAGCCATTATATGCATCTTTTGAAGATTTTAAAACCTAAAAATTATAAAGCGTTGCAACGCGAAACGATTGAATAATTTGGAGAGTTCTGTTTTTGTCGTTAAATTTTGTGAAACTACGAAGATTGCTTATATAAGGTATAAAATACGTCCAGTATGTGTACACGGCGGAATAGCTCAGTAGGCTAAAGCGTTTTTACTTCAGTACTCTGGCAGGACTCCAGGGGTCACTGGTTCGAAACCTGCTCCGGGCAATGTTCTTTTCCTTTTTAAAATTTTATTCTTGATTTTTTACTGGAGCTTTTACGATCCAATGTTTACATTTATCAATAAAAAGCATTTAATGAATAAGTTAAAAAATGCCAAAATCTGTGAAAAGGCCCCTTTAAGTTCTTGTTTACCAGATGTTGCATTTTCGCGCCATTCTGATGGATAAGTCTGGGTCGACATATGTGCGAACTCTGCATATTAATCAAATTGATCAATGTTTCTGGAGAAGGATTAATGATCATTGATCAAAAGATACTTTAAACATCTGCTAAACACGATATACATTTATTGTACAGCATGTGTATTGTTCAATAATTGCAAAACATTCTACTAAAACACCGTATTATACAAGTTTCGATTTTTACACAACATATAATTATTAAGTTATTGCGTTTTTGTATATAAATACAAGTTTTTTGCTGAACTGTTAAAAACCTATTATAGCTCACTTAAGAAAGTCTGATATGGACAACACACACACACACACAACATGTTTACTCGTAGGTTTAAATTACATCATAAGTACCCCTTTGTGTATTGGTTTATTGTCAGACGGTCATAAAAATGTTCCGCAATTCAAGTCTTACGAATTACATGCGCTGTTTTTAAATGACATTGGCCTGATTGAAAGCCAACAACAGGCTGTTGAATGAAAACGACTCGTGTTATAATTTCTGCGTACTCTATGAATAGAAGAAGACAAATAAACCTTTACAGAACATAATGTGTTATTTTATTACGAGAATTTTTAATATTTGCAGTATACGGATTTGCTTGAAACTATTTACCCACATTTGTAATGTGCAACATTGAACAATCTTAATATACAATATAAACACTTTTTTTTTCGTAACACGCTTGGTGAACTCTCTGTTTACAAGCTGTTAGAAATTGCCGTAAGTATTTGCCGTTCCACGCAATATATTAAAGATTGTATCATTATCGATTTGTGAATGAAACTTAACCACCATAAATTACTGCGTACTATGCAACATAATTATATAGCTTTCAAAGTACTGCGCCTTTAGCGCTTTCGGAATACTGGTCCTTTCATGTTAATTATTTATTTAATTTGAGTAAAAATCTTCAGATACATTTTGTTAATTGAGTAAAGGGCATTTATCTCATACGATATTAATATAATTTAAGGTTCACAAATAAATCTGGAACATATATTATTACTATACAAATCAACAGTTAAACTGTAGTAAAATAATCTGCTTTCATTTTTATTTTGTATGATCGTAAAATATTTTAAAGAGTAATATACTTTTTTTGCTTCACCTTGCAAAAATATATAATTGTTGTAAATATTTGACCTTTTTTATACAAATCAGTCAATGACATTTGTTTGGTTGAAGTTATTTTATAACATAAGTATTGATACACGGTTTTATCCCATCTTCAAAACACCTACGCATCGTGGTATTAAAATATTAGGCATGCATATAAAAAATTGATATTATGACATATCCTTGCCCTTACAGAATACTTAACTACTTATACATTAGTGTGTAGGTTAAATGTAAACACAAAGATAACTGGGTGTGTTTAAATACTATATCTATTGATGGCAAGTGAATTGCAATTGCCTTTGGCATTCAGCGCTTAAACAAATGTTTGATAAAAAATAAAGTATTTGAAATAAACTTAAGATTGTATTTAATATTGTGTTCAACACGTTTCAGTTTTGTGTTATTTCAACGTTTAAAACGGGATTAACATGTTAATATATTTATAATCTATTTGAGGTTATCTTATGCAACAGGTGTGAACACATATGTACTATTAAAAGATTGCTCACCTAGGAACATGCCTAAGCACTGCAAATGTTACCCTTTCTCTGGAAGATTTCCCGATATTTAGTTTTAAACCTGTAATTTAAAAGCAATTTTTTTTACTTTCGACATTGCGACTTACGTGATAAGCAACATTAAAGTTTCAGATGTTACCAGGGTTAAATAGTCTTACCAAGTTCTTATTCTTACAATCATTGGCTCTTACTGGTTTACTAAAATATACCCAGAACATTCATTTTAAAATATTTGTTTTTGTTAGTTCCTAATCAATGTTGTATTCAAGTACAAACAGCGGATTTAAAACATGCCAATATTGAATACATATGTTGTTTGATCACACAATTGTTTCACACACTAGGCAATGCAAGACTAGATTTTTTACTATCGGAGCATCGCGTATTCTATAATATACATTACATTGATATGTTCCTGTCTGAAGCTAATTAGAACGATTATGTATGCAATTTCATGCTACATACAATGTGTTAGTGGAGTTCTGCGAGTGAGTGTATACAAGTATGATACAATTAAAAGTAATCGTTTAAGTAATGGTATTGCATTTGTTAACTTAAAACAATGGCAAACATCTTTAAACACTTGTACTTTGTTGCACCAGCATATTTAAACCATTCCATTCAAACAACATTATTATGGGCGGATCGGCTGGCTCAGTTTGTACAGCGATGATTTAAACATATTAGGGTTACGAGTTCGATCTCTTGTCAAATATTTTGTGTTCTTATTACCTCACCTTTAACGAGGAAGGAATGCAAGTTTCTTGAATACATATATCCATGGACAACTTACACGTTTTTGATTTAGAAAAAAAACTATAGATTTCTATAAAAATAACTATACAAGTATTTTACACGGATTAAGACTATTTAAACAAAAGTACAATATTTTCGACGCTTCTATATTTTTAAGCAAGTAATACCCCATGTTTTAACGCGGATGCAGAAATGTACTTAGTGTGCACTCTTTTTTATATTTGTTTTTTGATGAAGAAAAATGATTGATACTAAAATTTAATTAAATAATGCGCTGTTATTGCTCTGTTAGCATTTTCGTGATACATGTTTGTGTCGGCATAAAATATACCTCAGTACACACATCTTACCACCGTTATTACGGTTGACATTTTTTATTGGACAGACCATACTGTTATATAATTCATGGCATGGAGGAACCTGTTGGTCTCAGTCCTTTGTCTAGATATTGTTTTCATAAACAAAACGTTTCGTGCTTTAAAAAACGTATGTCGTCATAATACAAAAAACGTAAGATACAACTCATTCAGATCTCGGAAAATCATCATGCTCATACAGACATCGGCCCATCAATATCGCAACGACATCGGATCATCAAGATCGAACATCGGGGGTCATGATCGCAACGACATCGGATCATAAAGGTCGCAACGAAATCGGGTAATAATGATCGCAACAACATCGGGTCATCAAGGTCGCAACGACATCGGGGCATCAAGGTCGCAACGACATCACGCATCATAGTCGCAACGACATCGGAATTTTATGGCCGCAACGACATTGGGGCATCAAGGTCAAAACGGCATCGGAGCATCATGGTCGAACGACGTCGATGCATCATGGTCGCAACGGCATCGGAGGAACATGGTCATTTTGTTTCTAGAACTCTTTATCTAATACGTGGAGCGATTCAAGTGTATCTTAATGGTGGCAGATTTGCTGAATAAAATCGAGTATGAACTTACATATTCGTTTTGCAAAAATTAAGTGCAGCAATATAATTTTCTTAGAAAAGATATGATTTTATTTGACTTCCACGTATCTGATAGTAATGTTCATTACGAGAGAAGGGAATCATTATATCTCATTTCATTTTTGGGCATTTTATTTTCAGACTTTTGCGACGTTAATCAAGTCGTCACTTCTCCTCTTCAAATGTTTATAGGAGAATGTGCTTATGTGCATATCACATACGATAATGCCAACGTATAATTGTATTTATGTGTAGTAGTGCGTGTCAACTCTGCGCTTCTAACCAACGCAGATTACCGCTGTAAAGTCTTACTGTATGGTTTGCAATTATAATAACGACATATAATTTTCTTCAGTTATTCATGATATGGAGGGGACATATTCGTCACATACACAACGATTCGTCTTTCAATTTCGTCGAGAATGTAGACATCCCTGGGAAGATGTCTCATTTGCATAAATTTACATAAAAAGCGTACCGGATTATTCTTTGAATCGAAAAGAATAAAGTGGAAATTCATGCATGCATAACGCATCAGTGTGTAATATAAGTGATAAATCGAAACACGTGTATAACCAAAAATGCAGCTGCGTTTGAAATGTTGTTTAGCTGATCACCCAAATTGTTATTTCTTTAATGTGAACACAGTATAAGCATACATTTTTATTGTGGTAATAGAGCCGTGGTTGTACCGGCATTGATGCGAAAGATAATTCGTTTTATTGTTATGACCCATTTTATTTTGTTATAATGATAGACAATCATGACCTGTTCACATAACAGAAAACAATACATGTACAAGAATAGGGACAAGAGCAGTCCAATGACATTCCAGCTCAGATGAACCCTTTTTCACTAAAAGTCTCAGCCAATGGCACTAAAATTCATAACGCCGTCTACGCAGAATACGAAATTAAGGTTTCGAATCGTAGATATCCTTTCGCTACATTTTCCCTTGATATTCACAGCCGTATGTCTAAACATGTTTGTTTTGGGTCGTATATAAATTCAATTGTTGTAACGGTCAACTTCAAATGGCTTCGTGCACAAAATACACTCCATAACTTGTTCTATTTGGACTTAAATTCCAGATATGTTATCCCTCTAATGTGACTTTAATGAGTTCTAAGTTCAAACCATTATTCAATTGGAAGTGTTTCAAAAACGAGTACATCCAATTCATTTTTAAGCATAAAGACGCATAGTGTAAATACGAACCACTATGTTAATCAAATTCATAGTCAAGGGTCATATATGTAAACATTCATGATTTTTAAATACTATACATATTAATACATTTAGTAATACATTAATACATTATTTGGAGAGACTTGTTTAATTCTATCCGTCCGTCAATCCGTCAATAATTTCGCCCGCCGTCTCACCATCGTTAAATAATATTGGAATAATATTCATCATATCAATTTCATAAATCGCTGGCGATAGGTTTAATGAAGTACAAATCCCTATCAATTTATTGTCAGTCAATGCCAGTAGGATCACTTATGAAATTATTGGTTGATACTTTTCATTGATAACATTAAACAAAAGTCGGTCTCACTAGTGCTACTTTTGTAATGATTGGTTGACGATCTGTTGTATATATTATTTTAAAGCCTTTGGATTGTACTATCTTGAGAACATGCCCAATCTAAATTAGTAATTATAATGTATAATTACCCCTATATGTTGTGAAATAAGTATGCCAGTAATCGATGGAAAATGGCTTTTGAACCCACGGAAAGAATAACATTGTATGGCTTATTTACATACTGAATGAAAACCCAATGAATTCATTAACCACATTTCTCATTGTTTTGTACGCTGACTATCAAAATAGATGATATTTATAGTTGGATAAAAGTCAAAATAATTTACATATGTTAGCGAACTATACTTTCGTTCTAAAAGCATGTTTTTGTACATTTTGTTAAAAGTCTATAACTTAAAGGCAACATAGAAGTCCATACCGCTTCGTATAGTTTCTTTTTCACTTATTCGTGACTTACGCACATGACTTTCTATTGTCAAGTTTTTAATTGTATATTTTGCTTAACGGTTTCATATATTATTTTTTCAAACCGTTAAAAAATGAAAATAGTTTACTATTATACTGACGAAATTACATGATCTATTTATCTACCGGTAAGCGTACATATACTTTTTAATTTAGCTGTAACAGTTCAATAATTCAGCAAACACCTACAGATGGTATTTACCCTTTTATGTAAATATATATTAATAGACTTATTTACTTGGCGCATGATTAATAGTCTCGTAGAAACCATCTTTTGTTACGTTGTTGGCGGCAGGCAATGATAATGTGTAAGAAGCATTCGTCACTCGTTCCCATTTAGATGTAGACTCCCCCTGCGACTTGATCATTTGCATCATTTCACGCGAAAAATACAACGAATAATTCATATTTAAGAAATATCCTACTGGACCGCGCTCGAATATAAACGGATCGCTTGTTTCTAGACTATATTGATGGTGATTTTGTAGGTTACGTTTAGTTTTTTTTTTCCAAACACTCCTCTGTTAATTAAAAATATATCTATAAAAACACCCGCTTTTCTCTTGTTTGTGATAAAGATATAATCTTCTGACAATATGTAAATGAAAACTTATTGTCAACAATTCTATCGTTGTTCATGGATAGCCTTAAAATAATCATTAAGCATTTCAGCATTCGCAGTTTACTGGAATGAATCAAATAATAAAGTTTATTAATATCTACCAGAAATGCCCCTGAGATGTCAACATCTTGCAACCCATTCCTTCCAAACCATTGTACTGGCAATCGTAAGACTTCTGAGACGATAAGTATGAATAACATTGTTCTTACACACATGTTTGTATGCAATTTTCTTAAGAATAGCATGTACATGTGTGTAATATTGTAGGCACTTTCTTATTTCTTATATACATTTCGTGTAAAATAAAGTCAATATTATGACTCCATTAAAAAAATAAAGAAGTGTGTGGAAAAATAAAAAAGGTGGTGATTTTTCTTATACTTGTATCCATTTCTCAATCTGAAATTGCATTGTGATACGAATTTAAAAAAAGATAATGGAGCTTTGATAATAATAGTATTAACTATGATACACAGGAGGTATTTTAATATCAATACATGTTTTATTTGCATATCTTCATTACAATGATATTTACCAATTAACTCAAACATTGAAATCCACAGTAAAATATTGAGTTATCTTTGTACCACTAAAACATGTAATTCCCACATACTCTACTTCATATTGGTTTGAAAAGAGTGCATGTATAAACTGATTTAATCTTTGGAATTACAGCTCTGTCGAAAAGATTTTGTAAAAACACCAACAAACACTGGATGTCTACACCATTAGGTATTTTGTTGCGTGCATGCTTTAGTCAGATCATAAATAATTTGAAACGGAATGTAACTATTTGTCGAAATGAGTTCTGCGTATCTCGCGAGTGTTTAGATTGTAAGGATGATGTATGTGCTTGCAACATACGTATAATCGTATGGTATTACGGTTTACTGCACTTCTGCGAAGAAATACATATCTGGAGACGTTTTAATTGGTGTTTATGATATGTTATTGTGATATGTTATTGTGATATATGTGATATAAACCCAGAATCTCAAGGATGAACCAAACTATATTTAGATACAATCCAGCAATAAGTAAAGAATATCAAGATGACTTTAAAGAAGAAAATATACAACATACAACAAACAATATGTTTCTGTCGGAAAAAAACGACAATGTTGTTTAAAACATAATACGAAAATAATGTACAGTATCTATACGATTTTAGCTCTTTTTCTTTATAAATCAGTATTGCAAATGTTGATTGCAACATGAAACATTGTTGCTTATCAATACCTTTTCAAAGCAGGTCAAATGGTATTAGTTAGAAATCGGTGTACTGTAAATGAGTAAGAATGGTAACGCTAACCGTTTTCATGCTGACTTTTGCCAGCTTGGTTATGTTCGTTTCACTAGAACTACTTAACAGCTTTATAACCTATTTAGAATAGTACAGCTATTCAAAGCAGAAACACATGTAAGTAACATTTGTTGTAAATCAAAAATGCATAACGATCACAAGCCTTCTTTATGAACTATGTTTATTATGGATTTGATCTTAACACGAAATTGAAAGGAAAACGAGCATAATAGTTGCTTTGTGTTTTTTTCTTTATGGGTGTGCATTTAAAGCTATTTTACTTAAAAAAATATCAAACGATTTTTTACTTTAAAATGTATGTTTAACGAACTAGTCTATGAATTTATATTTACTTTTGTACGATGCCATTACCACAAAAGTGAATATCGGAGTCAACAACTTGCAAACTAAAAAAACGTTCGTGGTGTTCATATCACAAACACGCTGTGTAGCTTCATTGCATGATTGCAACTACACTGCTATTGCGTTTGTCATAAGATGTCGGCCTTTAAATGTGTTTGCGCAAGCACTTAGTTGACCTTAGTCTCATTATTAACCGCGATAGAGCAGCAGCAAATTGAAAATCCTCCGTCTAGTGCCTGTCGGAAATCAGTTAACCCATTTATGCCTAGTGGACTCTGCCATCCTTCTAAATTGGATAAATTTATTTTCATAATTAGGGATGTCTAGTATATTTATTTCTATATTTATAATATTTCTTACATAAATTCCTTAAAGCAAACAGCGTAGACCCAGATGAAACGCCGCATTATTTAGCGCAGATCCAGATGAGACGCCGCATAATGCGTCGTCTCATCTGGGTCTACGCTGTTTGCCAAGGCCTTTTTTCTAGACGCTAGGCATAAATGGGTTAATATTATCTTATTCAATATCTCTAAGGATGTCTGCATCGGTATATTCACATGATTAGTAGGTAATTAATTTTTGGGTTTCAAGTTATTCGTATAACCTTGTTTTTCTTCATACATTCTATATTCTTCAATCAAGGAGAGCACAAATGATGATCAAAGTTGTTTTGTAAATGTCATCATGTCATAACCGTTTTTCATTTTCCAATATAATCATTTGAATCGGTAGCTGTTTCCCCAAAGTGCGAGTATATCATAATATAATCAGTGTTGCACTGTATTTGTAGTTAACAAAATGTGACAGCCGTTGTGTCAGATTCAGTGCATTGCCTTTGATTTGACGATTTGCATCAAATATGTATATTATCGTATTACAATCATGCCTTAATGTATTCTATAAAAAAGATATAATGCATGTAGAACCAAAGAATTTTACCAGAACGTGTAACTGTCATCTTCAGTTTGAGTTAATGCATTTTGAATGTTGTGTTTTTATCTTATGAAAGAACATTCGAACATATTTTTACTGCAGTTTAACCTAAAACGATTATATGATAATGGAATTATAAAGTCATGACATAACAATGCTGGGTGTATATTTTGGTCTATTGTTACTGTAAACAAATCAAAAGTTTATCATGCAGGTTAATCGGTTTGATTCGATTCAATTCAATTTGGTATTTATTTTATATAGAAAATAATACATAGTATTTTATATTGAAAATAATACATAGAAAGCGGTTGTTTGCACTTTTTCAACGCTGTCTGATGTAGTTATATTGTGTGTTTTTTCTTAATCCGACACTAATAATATACCTGATTGTAAGATACCGTAAGTGCACAGTAAATGTTACAAGTGTCTTCAGGTAATCATTTGCCAAGAAATAGTCCACGGATGTTGATGGTCCCCTGCGAGGAACACTAAATAACTTAAATTCAGTCATTGCACAAACTTCAGAAAAATAAATAAGCCTATAGATAGTTATTAAAAATTAAAAAACATTTTTCTAGATAGCTGAGTCAGTTTAATGCACTATTGTTATCTTCCCCAAGGAGTATTCTTCGTTAATTTGATTTATATAATATTCGGAAGCTGTGAATGCAATATAAAATGTACACGTATTTGTCCTCTTGGTTCGTTCTTCTAATGTTTATGAATATGTCAGAGTAACTTGAGCAAATCTTATTAGCGTGTTTGAAAAGGTACGCAACACGACGTCAAACTTAATATTTAACAAATAATTTCAAATATAAACAAGTATTGGATATTTAATTCCGTCAGTTGTGGAAGTGTTCTAAAGCATTATAATAAGCAGCAGATCAAGCATTACGCAACAATAAGAGGAAAAACATTACATAATATATGATAATTGCAACAATTAACTAGTATTAGCGCATTTATCTTGAAGTTATATGAACATATACAATCACTTTTTATTGATATTAATCAAATTAAAAGCAAATGCAGCAAAAGTATTGATTATCGACTCTCAAATATTATCCCTTTTCAAATGGCATCTAATTTTGTACCGAAAAAATTAGCGTATTAAGAAATACCTAAGTAAGGTATATACTCAAAACATACAAATCAATAGAAGTTAGCCTGTGAAAGTATTCAACCTCCAGATGTTTTTTTCATAAAAATAAATAATATAGGGATATGTTCAGCTTAAGAACCACATACATGTGATGCATCATTAACGTTGTGAAGTTTGTGAAGATTATAAACGAAACAATATTTTTATTCGTCTTAGCCATTACTGGAGTTTTTTATGTTGTATTATGTTATTGTTTGAATATATGGCTGTTTAAATTACAATTTTGCAAAAATGTAATCAGGCCCCTGAAAATACATTCTCACGTTTGGCTATCATATTGTGCTTTTTTGTGTAAGTCTCACACATACATTTTTCAAAATATGGATAAGGTTTACCTTTATGTTCACTGTATGAATATAAGTAGATAAGCAGCATACATGTATATAAGTGCTCAGCGTGTTTATTACAATTACAATAATTTGAAGCTTACCAGTTGAATAATGCAACCATTTGTTATTATCGATCATTATATATAGATCTTTAATTGATAAACTCAATTCTTGATTAACATTTTCATGTTAATTGTTTTTTTTTGACGCGTTGGTATCCAAACTATTTAGAAAAATGTATGAGTTGTCATGCTTGTCATGGTTGTCAACTAACCTATCGCTCGCAAATTAAGATTCATGATATTTACCTTCTGTGTAACAATCATAATTGAACCGAATTATTTCATGTTTGCAAGTTATTAATGGTGCTGCCTTGTATAGCAGACTTGGTAATTTATACATCAGGGCTGATGAAATTATCGCGCGCATACAAGCATCTGCGGTCATACGGTTAGAGTGCCTCTCACCATTACGGCTTGACGTCTCGAAGACTCTGGGCGACTTATTGTTTTTCTTTCTGA